>NC_053157.1:242962608-243172608 GCF_016835505.1 Polypterus senegalus | reverse complement strand
AGAAAATGAAACATTTTAATAATTACGTAACATGGTTGACATTGTCATGAGCATAGCTGTCATATTGTTATATATATGTATATATATATATAAGTGTGTATATATGTATATATATATGTGTGTGCACAAAACCACGCTTTTATCAAGGTTTCCGTCGGATAGTCTTTTGAAATGAAATTTTCTTCCAGTCAGTCCTAGCAACACGCTTTCTTCTGACTGTTACATTTTTGTAGCTCTGATGTGTGCATCAATGTAATCCGTGTACCAGGAAATCATGCATTGACAGAAGCTCCCCTTTGCTTGGAATGCAAAGTGTGATTAAATGCGTTATTTTTTAACGTGTTATGGAGCACATGCATCAGAGCTTCTCAGCTGTGCTTGTGCTAAGAAAAGGAAACATTTTAAAAATAACGTAACACGATTGTCAATGTAACCTGTGAGTATTTGGTGGCAGCGTCACAAAGTTGGTTCCGAAAGACAGCGCTAGCTGCAGAGCTTAGCTCAGAGCAAAATGAGGTGAATGGGAGGGGAGATGATGACGTGACTCCCCCACCCGCCTTAACTGTCAATCCCCCCACAAATACAGTCTCTCGGAATTTGCATAAGCACAGCCCTTCACCAGTAATTTTAACTTAGTTACAAAGTGATCAAAACTCTCGTTTATATCCTGAAGCCCTCTCATTAAACTTGTATCCCGCATTACCCGTGGGCATGACAAACGCCAGCGGCAGCCTGTCTATGAACTTAATTTAAACTTTAGGTTTACATCGTGCCTTGTTTCCAAAGTAGCTGCACTCATGAATATGGTTGTATGTGTGACTCACTTACTGTTTCGCTGCCTTCTCAACTGCATAATGCATGTTTTCTTCCACACTTTTTGGAGCTCTTCCTTGTTTTTACATGATTACATGGGAGGCGTGATGATGCCACACGAAACTCCGCACCCCACGGCCATCGAGCTCAACTCCATTACATTATATGGAGAAAAATAGGTTCCAGTTATTACCATTATGCGTAGAATTTCGAAATGAAGCCTGCCCAACTTTTGTAAGTAAGCTGTAAGGAATGAGCCTGCCAAATTTCAGCCTTCCACCCACACGGGAAGTTGGAGAATTAGTGATGAGTCAGTGAGCGAGTCAGTCAGTGAGTGCTTTGCCTTTTATTAGTATAGATAAGAACCTGAAGCTTTCACCAACACTGTCTCATTGTCTTCTTGTCGTAGTAGATGGCTACAAATATCTAATTGAACATTTTCTTTTATTAGAAATGTGGAGTATGATTAAGACATGCCTTTTGTTTTGTTCAACTTAGTTTTGTTCCATTATGTGTGCATTATGGGCAAATGTTCTTTGTGTATGCTGTAGCAATGTATTATGGAATGTGAAGTTTGTGCATGGTTAAAAATACATTTATTATTTAAAAAAAAAAAGAAAAACAGTATTATTATTATTATTGATATCAGCAGTTCCTAATGTAATGGGTGATCAATATCAGCTCTAAAGACTCCAATCAGAGCCCACCTACCCAATCATGTACTGTAATGTATGTGATGATATTTACATCCTCTAGAACGTAATTTGGCCTAAAAATAAAAATACAAATATATCCGCTTGTGTTAGGGGGGTACAGTGTTTGGCACAGCTGCTTAATTGTTCATGTGTCCTGGAGTCAAATCCTGCCCACACTTGTTCTACATAGGGGCACTGAATGGTGTTTCTGGTTATTCTGGTTCTTTCCCTCATCCACAAAAGCATGCAGGTGAAGTGGAGTGGTGACTCCAAATTGACCCAATATAGTAATAATAATAATAATGCATTTTATTTAATAGGCGCCTTTCTTATCACTCAAGGTCATCTTACAACAGAGTTCAACAACAATTAATAAAACAAGATAATGATAAATCACAAAGCAATAATTAGTGAACAAACAAATGACAGGCAGTAACAGTGTAAAATTCACAATTGATATGCCAGTTTGAAAAGAAACGTTTTGAGGGTAGTTTAAAACTGTGTTATTGAATCGAGGTGACAAATATGAGAGGGAAGAGAATTTCCGAGTTGAGGAGCACCAGGAGAGACGCTCGAGCTCCCATAGCACTGAGTTTAATGTGTGGTACAGAAAGTCGAGCTGCTGATGAAGATCTGAGTGGGCGAGAGGAGTGCAAGTCTGTAGGAGATCAGCGAGGTTGCGGAGAGCTTTAAATGTTAAGAGCAGTATTTTGTATCGTATTCAGTAGTGAACAGGGAGCCAGTGAAGTTGAGAGAGAATCAGTGTGATATGTTTAGTGGATTTAGAACAGCTGGTTACTATCCTGGCAGCAGAATTCTGAATAAGCTATAAGTGATTGTTATGGTGTATAAAATCTGTACATTTTGGTTTCCATTATATTTTGTTCAAGACAAGACAACAGATGAACTAAGACAAATTAAAGCAGGTTTTCTTCCCTTACACCTTACTTTTGTTCATAGCTTAGTGCTAATTTGGTTTTATAGCCTGGGAAAGGATGCTGAGTTGATACCTTAGGCTATTGATGGATGGACATCTGGAACAACAATTTGCTTTATGGCTTAGGACAGGAAGAACTAGTATTTCCTCAAAGTACATCAAAGGTTTTGTTGTGTGGGAAAACAGACAGTGAATTAATTCATCAATCATTTGGACAGCCAGCCAATCAGGTGCATGTGTTGTGAAACCAAGGCTTGACATTTCATAATAAATATGCCTTGGTTTGGAAAGAAGAGGAGAGAAGCAAAAAGAGAAGAAAGAGAAGCAAAGGGAGAAGAAGAGAGAAGAAGAGGAACGGACGAAGACGGCCCTGGTCGTCAGAAAGGCATCATGAACACCGACTGCTAAATCAAACGCCTCCCTGGGACATTCATCCTTGTCATCTGTAACTTTTTCGTAAGCTTTTTCTAAAGACTATATATATTCAGACTTTCCTATCACTACCTATTTTCTAGTATTCTTTGTTCTTGTGGTATTATTATTATTCTTGTAATAAATACCATGCTGCTTTTAACTTTCAGTGCTTTGTCTTAATGTCTAGAGTGATTGAAGTAATAAGTTAGATTTCTTTGAGCACCTGGTGACAGCCGGATTTTTGCCATTATTTCCGTGCTGCGAGGTTTATATGGCTGAGAGTGAAGAGCGCTATACTCAACAGAAGGGACAGATACGATAAAGAAGGTATTCTTGGCTGATGAATGGCATATAGTCAAGAGTGCTGAGTCTTTGTATGTTTAAATGTATTCTTGTAGACCAAAAGTAATATTTAGGTCTGAGATATCACTAAAACATCGTATTGTTGTTCGTGCCGAAAATAAGTAAGTCTCTTGAAGTGCTGAATGACAGGCTGTTATTCCTATAGCACTTGTGTGGTTTAAAGTGCTAAGGGTTAATCAGCGTGTGTGTGTCATTCATGGAGCACTGTTGTGGTTAGGGTCTGTGTGTGTGTTTATCTATGTGTGTGTGTGTTCATCTTAAAGTGCAACAGTAGACCAACCCGATAACGAACTTGACGAGAACATTTACCTTTGAGGAAACAGGTAAAAGGGCAAGTGGAGGGAAATTCCACGATAATACAGTGATGAATACGTTTTTGTGGAATGCCAGATAGAATAGCATTACAATAATCTATATGTGAGGTGACTCGGGCATTAACCGATACGTCAGTATCGTGCCAGGTAAGAACAGGATGAAGTCTAGAAATGTTTTGGAGATGGAAGAAGGCACTACGAGAAATGGTACTTATATGGGAAGAAAAAGATAAAGTACTAGTCAAGAATAACACCCAGGCTCTTAACTTGGGAAGAAATATTTGTGTTAATATTGTGTAATTAAAGGAGAAGAATGGTTAATCTTAGCAAGTGTCTTTATGTCTTAGAGACATGCCATAAGGGCATCTGGAGGGAAAACAGAAGTGGATTTAGTGGATAGATATAGCTGTGTGTCATCAGCATAGCAATGAAACTCAATACCGTGGTACCGGAAGATATTACCTATTGGGAAGATATAAATAAGAAAAAGAAGAAACCCCAAAACAGAACCCTGCGGGACTCCCTGAGTAACGACTGCATTCTCAGATTTCAAGCCCTTTATTTGAACAAATTGCTTCCTATCAGTGAGGAAGGAAGAAAACCACTGGAGGACAAGGCCAGAGACTCCAAGACAAGCTAGACATTTCAAAAGTATCTGATGGGATATGGTGTCAAATGCAGAGGTGAGGTCAAGAAGCACAAGAAAGTCCCATTTCAGCTGCCCGGAGAAGATAATTTGTGATTTTGACGAGGGCAGTTTCTGTGCTGTGTTTAGGACAAAACCCAGATTGAAACAATCTGTTCAAAAAGGTTATTTTTTGAAAAGTGAAACTGTAGTTGGGAGGCAACCATCTTTTCAAGAATTTTGGATATAAATCGAACATTTGAAATAGGCCGATAAATTGTTAAGAATGTTTGGGTCCAAACCAGGTTTTTTTTTTCAGAATTGGAGAATTGAGGCTGTTTTTAGTGAGAGGGGGACTGTGCCTGTAGTAAGGGGAGAGTTAACTATAGTAGTTATCATGGGGGAAATATGAGACAGACCCGACTTAACAAAGCTTGTAGGTATTGGAACTAATGGGCATGTGGAAGAATTAGATTTTGTTACAAGCTCCGAGGTATTATTTTCAGCTGGTAAACTGAAATCTGAGAATAGGGTGGTTGGTAAGGGAACATGGGTGATAGTGGATAGGGTGTCCTTTTCTGCAGGAATAGAGGAGGCAAGTTGCTGGTGGATTTTTTCAATTTTTAGGTTGAAGAAATCCAAAAAAGTGCAACAGTATTTAATAGAGAGGTTATGGTGAGCAGCACTTTCTGGTGGTGCAATTAGCCTTTTCATTGTTGAAAAAAAGAGCGCTAGTATTATTCCCTCCTGTATTGATAATGTTAGGATAGTGTACAGTTTTGGAAGCAGAGAGAGCATTTTTTGTATTTCAACATGTGATCCGAGTACATTTCCTTGTGTACAACAAGTCCCGTCTTTTAGCTACACGCTCCAACTGTCTGCCCGAAGCTTTGAGCTAACGGAGTTCAGATGTAAACCAGGGAGCAGTGCGAATAAATGAGACAGTCCATGTTTTTAATGGAAATCGTGCATCAAAGGCAGAGGACAGAGCAGCATTGTAATGGTCTACTAATTCCGATGGTGTGGTAGTGTAGAGAAGCAGACTGGGATTGCAATAAATCTATAAGGGTCTCTGGCACATGCTTTACGGAATGAAATCACACATGGAACCTTTGATTTACTGAGAGATAAGCCAACATCAAATGCGATCATTCTGTGATCTGAGATAGGCAATTCAGTGGCAATAAGACTGTGAAGTGTGACAGCAGAGCAGCAAATTAAGTCTAAAATATGACCCTTGTTATGAGTCGGAAAGTTGACACATGGAATTAAATTAAAACAGTCAAGGATTTCATTAAAATCAGTTGTCAGTGCAACAGTTGTCACGTCAACGTGTCTGTTAAAATCATCCATGAGGATGGCATTAGCAGACATTGCACACAAAATTGTTAAAACAGTAAAAAGTTCAGCAATAAAAACACTTGATAATTTAGAATGTCTATATAAAACAGCAATTATAAAAGGTGAAGGTTCGTTGAGTTTGCCAGCTAACAGTTCAAAGGATGGACACACTGGAAGAGGTATCGGCGACAGTTTTTAGTCTTTACGGTATATTATTGCAAGACCGTCTCCCCTCCCCGAAGAACGGGATTTGGAAATGCAGACAAACTCTGGAGGGAGCGCTTGATTTAGATGGAAAAAATAACCGGGTTGCTACCAGACATAAACAGTCCATCTTAGTATCTATGATAATAACATCACCAATCAGTAGAGCTTTGTTAGAGATAGATCGAGTATTAAATAATCCAAACTTCAAAGCATCTATGGACATATATTCCGGTGATTTTACCAAAGGAATCAACAAATTGTGATTAGCACATCGCTCAGAAGTACGTGGACATGTGCGTCCTTCAGACCAAATTGAAGGAGTAGACCCGCCGCTACTCCTACTGAGGCAAAAACGACGACAGAGCCTCAGTGAACTTACTTTGGTTGTCGGAGAATGCCGTGGTGCAGCAAGAGATCAGCAGGCACTTCCAAGTTTGATCGAAGTTGATACAATTCATCTGGTGAATATTTTAGTTTTGAGGATGTGACTGGATTAGATAGCAAAGTACACATAATAATCCATGACAACAAAATGAAGTTTATCATAGTGAATTTCCAGAAGTCACCCAAGCAAATTCCAGATTGGAAGCAAAGCAATGTACCCCTTGTGTACCTACTCGGCCCAATTAAAATAACACGTTAGCCAGTAGACTGTCCCCTCTGGGATTTCTACAAGCACTCAGCAATTGACAAGGGGCAGTTTCAACCACCTATTCATCAAGCTAGTTACATGAGCAGAGAAACAAGTGAGAAAGTTTACACCTTCCCACACCGGTTGCAGCCAGCAAAGAACAGTTCTAGGAGGGCTCGTGTTGAGGCCGAAGAAGGCAAGGGACGCACATGCTAATGCGTGTTTTCAGTTTTTAAATACAATGCAAAGGTGAAGGAAAATCCAATGCAAAAGGCAAAAAACCAAGTAAAAAACAGTGGCAAACAGAAACGGCAACGTTCACTTCCGGTCAACAGGAAACTACACGTCTATATGTGTTTCCCAGATGTGACTGTAGGAGACAGAAGGGCCCAAGATCATCTCCAAGTTAAGATTTCACACCACTGCCAACTTGTCCAGGCCATGCTGCCCAGCAAGTTCAGTCTGAGAGCAGAACGCAAGATGCTAAAAGAAGACCCGGAGACCTCCGAATGTCATCATGGCTCGTACTGGTAGCTCTTGTCACCGTTAACGTCAAAGTGCACGAGATTATCATTAGAAAGATGAAGCATATATTAGGTGGGCACTGACTAGAGCAAATTCACTCTTATTTAGTGCACAGGGCTGAGGATTTTATGCTTACTTATTTCTTCCTTTTTGTGGACATTTCTGCTGAACAATTAAAGAAATATACATGTCTTTAACAAAATATGACATTTGATATTCTCATTGAACGTAATGGACTGTTGGCCTAACATACGGCACAGCTTCAGTCAGAGCTTCATGATGTTCAAGTCATGCGCTCAACACTTTAGATATTTCCGTATTCACCCAAGTTTTTCTAATTTACAATTTATTAGGTAACCTATTGTTTGTTATCATGCACCTGTGCAGGTGGTCTTTATCAAAATTTAATTAACCGTGTTTTCCACTGATTTAAATCTTCTAAAAACATCAATGAACTCACTGTTAGAATTTATAAATGCTGTTTTTATATATATTTATTCAAATTACTCACTGATTTCAACACTCCCGGGTGGCTCTTCTCCTTCTCTCCCATTTCCCTCGGTGATTTTCTCTTCAGACTCTAATAACTCTGATTTCAGCTCTGCAGAATTCTCCTGCGTAGCCAGTCGTCCCATATTAGTGGACCAGGGCTGTAAACTGGATGGAGATTCTTCACTGGCCTCTTGCTTGAAAATACCCTCAGTTTCATTCTTTTGAAGTTCAAGACCAATTGAGAAGTCATTCAAATCCTCAGCTTTTTTGGCAGCAGTCACCCCCTTGCACTCCTCCTCCTCTTTAAAAACTGAAATTCTTTTTTGGTGATCCTCCAGCTTCACACACACGTCCTCTGGTGTGAGCCGCTCACAGTCCTCTTCTTTAATGTCCACCGTTCTTTCATCCACACCATTTTCTTTGGCAAAGGCCATGCTCTGTGGGAAACTCTTCTCTCTCTTTAAGTATCTGCCCTTCTCTTCTCAGAGTCACTTCTCAAACGGACAGCCCTGAGCTGGAGACCATTAGACACCTCAGTGTATGGCCATGTGAAATGGGAAACCCTGTGAAAATAAAAGTAGTAGAATGAACTTCTTAAAGTCAGTAAAAATAACGAGCACACTTCAGGGTCACAGTGCCCTCCATGAGGTTTGGGTCAAAGACACATTTGTCTTGATTTCCTCCTCTGCCTCATAGTTTCAAATTACAAATCAAACAATTCAGATGTGATCAAAGTGCACTCCAGACCTTCATTAAAGGGGACTTGCATACATTTCAGTGCCACCATGCAGATAGGACAACACTTTATCTACACAGCACCATCATGTTTGGACACAGCAATGACAGGTCTATTAAAGCCGTCATATTTAGGGCTTTGTTGGATATTCTCGCTGGACTTGAACTGCGCATTGGGAGCTTCATTCTGTTACGTTTTTATATTCTATATCTTATATATGTGCTCCTATTTGATTACGGGACTGCATCCCGACTGGGAGTAGGACATTCAGGGTTTGAGGAGAGTGGGTTTGTAGGAGGTTACTCGTGACGAGGTATATTTTATGGGAGAGAAGAATAAAAAGTGTGAGGTTAACATCAAAGGTGTTGTGTTGTTATTTAAGTTTAACATTCATAGAAGAGGATGGCTGCTAATTATAGAATTCTGCCTGCATTTGACAAGAGAAAGGCATATGAGAGCTGGAATAATGAAGATTTAATATGGACATGGGTTACTATTCTTAAAAATAAAAAAACACGCACTTGGGGTTGGACTGTCACTTACAGGGACAGCATTGAGATGTCACTTTCACCAGAAGACCCGAACAAAGATGAAGGTGTGACTACTCTGGTAGAAAGGCTCGATGTCGCGTTTAAAGAGAAAAAGGATTGTATCTATGAGGATATTCAGATTTAACAGAGGTGAAAGGGTGAGTGTAGTTTCTATGGTTGATTATACCAAGTACAGTAAGAATAAGGGGGATGTGAAGAACTGTAGTAACTACAGGGGGAGAAAACTGATGAGCCACAGCATGAAGTTATGGGAAAGAGTAGTGGATGCTAGGTTAAGAAGTGAGGTGATGATTAGTGAGCTGCAGTATGGTTTCATGCCAAGAAAGAGCACCACAGATGTGATGTTTGCTCTGAGGGTGTTGATGGAGAGGTTTAGAGAAGTCAGAAGGAGTTGCATTGCATCTTTGTGGACCTGGAGAAAGCATATGACAAGGTGCCTCAAGAGGAGTTGTGGTATTGTATGAGGAAGTCGGGAATGGCAGAGAAGTACGTAAGAGTTGTACAGGATATGTACAAGGGAGGTGTGACAGTGGTGAGGTCTGTGGTAGAAGTGATGGATGAATTCAAGGTGGAGGTGGGATTACATCAGGGATCGACTCTGAGCAATTTCTTATTTGCAATGATGATGGACAGGTTGACAGAGAAGATTAGACAGGAGTCCCTGTGAACTGTGATGTTTGCTGATGACATTGTGATCTGTAGTGATAGTAGGGAGCAGGTTGAGGAGACCCTGGAGAGGTGGAGATATGATCTAGAGAGGAGAGGAATGAAGGTCAGTAGGAAAAAGACAGAATATATGTGTGTGAATGAGAGGGAGGTCAGTGGAGTGATGAGGATGCAAGGAGTAGATTTGGAGAAGGTGGAAGAGTTTAAATACTTGGAAATCAACAGTACAGAGTAATGGGGATTGTGGAAGAGAGGTGAAAAAGAGTGCAGGCAGCATGGAATGGGTGGAGAAGAGTGTCAGGAGTGATTGGGAAGGTCTACAGGATGGTAGCGAGACCAGCAATGTTATATGGGTTGGAGACATTGGCAGTGACCTGAAAGAAGAAGACAGAGCTGGAGGTGGCAGAGTGAAAGATGCTAAGATTTGCATTGTGTGTAACGAGGATATAGAAGATTAGAAATGAGGAGATTAGAGGGTCAGCTCAGGTGGGAAGGTTGGGAGACAAAGTCAGAGAGGCGAAATTGGTTTGGATATGTGCAGAGGAGAGATGCTGGGTATATTGGGAGAAGGATGTTAAGGATACAGCTGCCAGGTAACAGGTAAAGAGAGGAAGGCCTATGAGAAGGTTTATTGATGTGGTGAGAAAGGACATGCAGGTGATGGGTATAACAGAACAAGATGCAGAGGACAGAAAGATATGGAAGAAGATGATCTGCTGTGGCGGCCCCTAATGAGAGCAGCGAAAAGAAAAAGACCGTACAGACCAATCTCACTTCTCAAAAAACAATGTTACGGTACTCTCCAAAGTCCTAGCTACAAGGATGGAGAAAATGTTGCCTTCGGTAATATCACAAGATCAAACTGAATTTATTAAAGGCTAACACTTAGCTTTCAATCTTTGATGCCTGTTTAATGTTATATATTCACCCAAAAAGTCTAACACCATGGAGATATTATTATCGTTGGATGCAGAAAAAGCATTTGATATGATTTAATGGAACTACCTTTTCAGTACATTGGAGAAATTTGTGTTTGGCCCAAACATTTGTGTGTGGATCAAACAACTGTATACCAATCCAGAAGCTTCAGTCTGTATCAACATTAATTCAGACTAGTTTAAAGTAGAACATGGTACCAGGCAAGGATGCTCCTTGTCTCCACTGCTTTTTTACAATGGCAATTGAGCCACCAGCAGTTCACTGTCGAAATGCTTATGAGATAAATGGGATTATCAAAGAAGGACTGGCACAGAAGAATTCTCTAAATGCAGATGACATGCTACTGTATAAATCAGATCCACAAAATACTGAGCCTGCAGTCCTAACAGCACTTACAGAATTTCAAAACAGTTCTGGTCTCAGAATTAATTTGAATAAAAGTGTGCTCTTTCCAGTGAATTCTCAAGCACACAATATTAGATTGGACACCCTCCCTTTTTCATCGCAGATCAGTTTAAATACCTAGGGGTAAACATCACAAGTAAACATAAAGCTCTTTATGAAGAAAATTTTGCCATCTGTATGGAAAATAATAAGCAAAACTTGCATAGATGGTCAACCCTTCATCTCACTTTATCTGGAAGAATTAACATGAAGATGTTCGAATGAATATCCTTCCTAAGCTTCTCTTTTTATTTCAAAACATTACAATATATATTGCATATATTACATTTTGAACCATAACCTCATTTATCTGGAATTAAACACATCAACATATCCAAAATGCAACTCTACAAAGACCTAAGGCAGAAGGTGGCATAAGTCAAACTAACTTTCAGTATTATTATTGGACAGCAAACATACAAACTATAAAAACCATTACATGAACACAAATAGATGAACAGACACAGGCTTGTTCCGCAATAGAAATAAAATCCTGCAGCACTTCTTTATATTCTTTGCTTTGTACCCCAATAAATACAAGTTATTGCCAATATACTAACAACACAATTGTGCTTCAATCAATCAGAATATGGAACCAATGTAGAAACATTTTAAGATAGAGAAGCTTTTATCTGTGGCACCTCTGCATGAGAACCACCTTTTTCCTCCCCCTCAAACATATGCAGTTTTTAATATCTGGAAAACATTTGGGATTAAATCACTTAGAGATCTGTACATAGACAACGATTGTGTATCATACAAACAATTACACTCCAAATTTAACTTTCCAGCAACACATTTATTTCACTTCCTTCAACCTACCTCTACGCTGGAAAAAATATTGATCAGTCTTGAGGACTCAGACAGCATTTTTCTAATATATAAAACCATTTTACAGTCCCTCCCTTTCAAAGATCCCAGAGTACACTGGGAAAAGGATGTCTCAATTAATATCTCAGAAAAAAGTGGAAGGTAGCAATGCAGAGAATTCACTCAAGCTCCATATGTACAAAGCATACAATTAATTAACTCAAAATTATATATCAAACACTTCTCTCTCTCTCTCTCGTTTAAAATTGTCCAAAAGGTTTCCATTGCAAAATACAACATGAGAAAATTACAATCAAGTTCCAGCCTCACTGGGTCACATGTTTTAGGCCTGCGCCAAATCAACATCATTCTGGACCAAAAACTTTAAATGCCTTTCAGACAGCCTTGGTGTTCTCAATCCTCCTTTTTTATTTTTTATTTTATTTATTTTTATTCATTTACTTATCTACATATTTTTACTATTATTAAAGCTTTACTCTGCTGACCAAGCTCTCCTTCTCATGGGTGGTGGTCAATTTGTCTTAAACCTAGTTAAATTAAACTTGACTTGCTTGTAAGGAATGTTGTTTTAAATAAAATGTAATAAAAACTATATTATAATCACTCATAACATGGTCATTTTTTTCATTTTAGGAATAGCATAGTATTTCCACAAACTATAGAGCTGGAAGAGCTTTAAAAATTATATGAGAACCATTTCTGTTTACTTATATTTAGGTAGAAATAGCCAGTCAAAGTCCTAATCCAGCACAGCGTTCAAACTTTGTGATCTTAAATCTCCTTATTATTGTTGATCCAAGACAAGTGCAATTTCAGTTCCATGGGTCACTCAGATGACCAAATCAGCAGGCCAAGTCTCATTTAAATGTGTGACCATGAGGTCCATAAATGTGATGATGTGAAATGGAGTGACCTGCATGTGTAGATATAACATGGCTGTCCCTGATGCTGTGTGAGCGTTTAAGCTGTTGGAAACTGCGTTTTTGGATACAAACCAAAGGCAGCTAGCATTAATACCAAGGAAGGCACTTACTTTTGCTTCAACTGAATTGGTGCTAATGAGAATATTTGTAGTAAAGTCAAGTCTGGTGACAATGGGCATTACTGTCACACATGAAACTGCTTATTTCACCAGTCAGAAACAACACAACAGGTGGCATTTGCAACGCAGCCAGATGAAGTTCAATAATCCGTTAGCCAAATATGGTAGGAGATCAAAATGCACTATCATCAGAGCACTGGGCTCTGGTGATAATAACAGAGGAGACTGAAATACAGAGGACTGTGAAGAATGAAACATGATGTCATTTACAAAGGAATCAAACTCAGACACATTTAGTGTTTTGGTCGAATCTTTAGGATTAGCGGTAATTGATTCTACTTGCACACTCACAGTCTATGGAGAGAAATGCTTAGACAACGACATTAGTCATCCTGACCAGAATGAAGTCAAAAAGCTGAAGAACTCAAACATTTCAAACAGCAGAGCTTTCATATTTGGAGGTGGCAAAGCTGTACATTCCACCAAACGAGTGAAAATTCCTGTAAAGCTTGGGGAGACACAATGTGGCAGTGAAACAGAAGTGGTGCCAGCTGAAATGCCAATGTTGTAAAGTAAAGAGAGCAGAGGTTGGGAGCAGGTGTCGATTACATTAAACTGCCACGCCCACCACACGGTGAGCCCCCCCAGATTGAGGTCTGAATGCAGCCGTCCAGCAGGTGACACCTCAGCAGAACACTGAACAGTCAGGGGATTGTTACGGTGGCTGGAGTGATTATCGTCATATCCAGGATGGATGTCCAGTAAAATGTCCTTAGAAAGGGTAGGGACATTTTTCGGTTTGTCATGAAGGCCGTGATTACTTTGACTGTGTTACTGTAGTTTGTACACAGCAAGACATATACATGTAGTCACTCTTGCCAAAGCTGCTCTGATGCTATATCACACACATGGCCTTTCACACCCCCAACACAAGGCCATCCAACTGGGTGGTGGTCATCCTGCCCTGCGGAGAGTCACTTGCCAAACCGGTTTGAAGCAGTTCAACCTACTCCGCCATCAAATTCCTCAGTCCTTCGATAGACTGGGGGGTGGTTGCTGGGGGGTCCTTAAACATGAAATCATCTCACTAATGAAACAGTAATATCACATTGCTGTGTTTAATTTACAAATGAAGACATACAATATATTTATCAATTTACATACAAAAGTTGCACAACAACAGTCAAGCCTAGTCGAGAAGACAAGAATAAAAAAAAATACATAAAAACGTGCTTCCACAGTCCCCGCTATCTGCAATTAATCTAATTATGATATTGTCTGGCGTATTTTAACAAACTGTAGCAACCTCCGCACCAGGGATCTCATGCATAAACAGTGCGTATGCACAGAAATGTTGAGTAAGAACTTTTCCATGTTCAAATCACGATGTATAAAACCTACACTTGGCGTAAAGCCACACACTTTTCCACGGTACCTCATACCCTGTCGCACGCAAGTTCTCCGCTCGGTTTTGCAGACTGGCGGCACCCAGCGTCAAAGCAGTGCTTCTGTTCCTGTGTGGTTACTCTTTATTCTCCTGATGCGGATTTATAAATACACTGAAACTAACCACATATTGTTTATTAGTGTAACGCATCTACTCCCGTTAGGAGTTGCCACAGCGGATCATCTTTTTGCATATTACTCTTACTGCACAACTCGAAGTATTTACAGTATATCACTGTATCTGAGTGGGAATCACAGCAGCAGCTGATCGGAAAGAGAATTATTGGTATACAGCATCAAGCACACGCTGCCTCGGCCACGGCAAAACGTTTCAAAGCCTTTCCTGTACGGACCTCGCGGTTCAGAAACAGCTTCATCCCAAGGACTATAAAACGCACTCAATCAGTCCATCAAGTGCTCCTTTTAGAACTACCTAAGTACAATCACCCCACTGTAAACTTATACTATAGTTATAATATCGCACAACCTGCGCCACTTTATAAAGCGTGTACTTACATATGACGACGATGTCATTTTTAAGATGAAATGCAGCAAAATATGTTGATTATATTATACAGGTAAAACTTTAACTTTATTTAAATAATCTGTATTGTTAATAATTAAACATGTGAGGACACGGTGCTGCAGCGTTAGCAAGTTCACAGATTTATCTTACCTTGTGCTGTATTCTTTCTGGGGCTGACGCGACACTGGAAGGACAGATGGATAGAATAATTAAACATGTACTACGAAGATATTTCAATGTTCCTTAAAAGTTTTGAAGAATTGGCGTTATAAGCTTACAGACGGCTTAACGTCTATTACAGAGCTGATTGTGTGGCGATTGGTTACCTGGAGAAAGAAAAGCAAGGACAGGAATTGGAGGTTAGTACGTTTGAAAGAGACAGTACTGCTACAATAATTTCATCGAAGGTTGCACACAATCACGCACCGTGTTCCCATGTTTAATAACCTGCTTTAACTCCTATTACCATGAAAAAGATATCACGTATACATCTCCGTATTTTAATTATTCAGGGAGCTGTAATATCACGAATGTAATGGATTCTGTGTCCACTTGGAGAAAGAGAAAGCGGGAGCACGTAGTGATGCACACACATAGAGCACATTGAAGATCAAATACAAAACAACGAAAGCATTTAACGTGCTATTTTAGTTACGATGGGATATGAGAAACTAGTAAATTCAATGATTTTAAGATGACGTTTATGATGGTCAACTTTAATGACAATATAAACTACGTGATTAAAGTAGAAATTTCGAGATTGAAGTTAACATTTCCTGCTTTTTTCCCCACTGTGTGCCTATTTTTATTTCTCTGTACCCTAATAAGCTTTCATATGACACTCAGATGGTGGGCTACGACTCGCCTTTTCACGGCGACTTTGACATGTGACAACTTCTTTATGTCGGGCACCGTGCGACTTTGTGAACTTGAGATATCAAGTTTCTTCAACACGCTATGTCACTCGATCAACTTCCTTTGGTTGTTTATACCACTGTTTAAACCAACAAATTGTACGTTTTTCCTTGCCTCCACTTGGTATTCGCTGACATTTTATATACTGTATTTTTCCTCTTCCTTTTGCTATTACCTTTTCACAGAACGCTGAGCTTAAGGGCTACTTATATTGATTTGCATATTCAAAGAGGCGTAATTCTGGGAGGAACAGAAGGCGCGTGCGTTACATGTTGGCTTTTGTGCACACGACTTGTTATAGTGTGAATTCTACGCACGGCGTTATGCATGAGGCCCCGGGTTTTACTTGAACAGTCAAGAAAAGAAACGCCGACCTCGAAAACCCCAAACATCACAAAAAAACAAAAAAAAAAACACCTTCTAGCACCCTCACCCACCCCTCCTCCTATCCCGGGTGCCCCATTTACCGCCCCTCCCCCACTCTTACCGCATCTATCAATGCCCCGCTGTGAGTCTAACGTGCTGCACTCCACCCTCCCTCAGTCGGGCCTAACAGTCACAATCACAAAAAAAGAAAACGCTTCAACCTGGCTGGGACGCTACAGTACATTTGAATAAACCGAGAAGAGACTTTCTCCGAGAAAAAAAAAAATCATAATAGGAAGTAAAGTCATTTGGATGTAAAGATTTGGTTCATTTTAAAGTCCCTGCCATTTGGATTAACGCTTCTTCACATATTCCTCATAACTGCATTGCTTCTCAAAAATGCTTTACTTAAAGAAAAATAATTTCAAAAGGTTCTTCTACTTCAATATCAAGTGGCTACGTAGTCTACCCTCATTTTTAAATTACTTCTTTACATAAATTTTCATATTTTAAATTAACAAAATATTTTCCCCATCGCCCCTAATTTCCAAAGTCCTGCACTCGCACTAAATGCCGTCTGTCGGTTTGCCCCCTTATTTGTGAACAATGTGGCCCATTCTCAGCCCCCCATGACCTACCCCCTGATCACCACTTTAAACAATGGAGGACAGACAGTTGAGCTCCAGCCCATAATAGTCGAGTCGTGGCTCTGCAGCTTTCACGTTTTGTATTTTGTTGGCTTCATGTGGTCCGACACAAACAGCCCGATTGGCTCGAGTCCTGTTCTTCATTTAACACGACCATCTCTAGTAAGATACAGTATCTAAGTGTACAGAAATACTGACAGTAGTTGTAAAGGAAAAAAAGCTATTAAACTATACCGTCTCAAATATCACAAAATTGTATGCACCCAGCAGTACTAATATGTGTCATGCTTGTAGTTTTATTTCCCATTTAATGAATCAAAGGCCCTCCGTTACGATGAAACTGCACGAGCATCTTTCCTGATAAGAAAATACCAAAAATGAAATCGTTTAAATTGTTTTCAATAGGTATGAGACAAACTGGTAGAAATAAAACCTGGACGCGCCCTGTAAAGTTACACCGTAATTCTTTAATAAAGTTTGCCGCTGGCGGCTGTAGAGGAAAGAGGAAAAACACAACACGCAGTAGCTCGAAAAAAATCAGAAACGTACGACGGGGCCGCGCGTGAGTTCCGACGGACAGCACAGTTCAGAGCATGCGCGGAATCAAAAGGCGAAACGGCGCGGAGAATTGCACGAGCGCGAATAGAGAAGAAGCAATCTCGATTTAACGCGCATCCGCCAAGTGAGATGTAGCGTTACATTTCACGGGGCACCGACCGGAAAATAAATTAACGTAGCAGCAGCTAAAACTGCCCCGTCATCCACAATAAACTCGCGAAGGTGCGATTTGCTGTGCCGTGCCGCCGCCTCCTCCTCCACGTTGTGCTCAATCGCCAACACTTAAAAGCGAACCACGCGACGTCAGGCACTTCCTAAAAATTAAAGCCGCCCTGCGTGTCGCGGTCTTCCTCACTGCTGGCATTCCCACCCGTACGCGATCCCCAAGTTCGACTTTAATAATAATAATCCATTACATTTAGGCCTATATAGCGCTTTTCTCAGTACTCAAAGCCCTATCCACATACGATGGAACCCGGAAGCGAACCCACAATCTTGTACAGTATCCTTACTGCAAAGCAGCATTGTCTTACCTTCCGCACCTTTACTTGATCTTGTGGCCGTAAAGAAGTCTGAACACGAGGGTCTCTTAAGACCAAATAGAGAGCAACAGCATCACGCGGTAGATACAGTAGCTATCACGTCATTGACGAAACGCCCATAACGTCACGACACGCCCACTGCAAGGATGAACTGCCTGCTTATTATATGCAGGCCGTTTTAACATTTAATCCGTTTTACATGATATCAGCAAATATCGTTGGTTTTAAATTTGATATCGAGTTGTTAAAATTTTATATCACGCTTTTGAAACTTAATTTAAAAAAAGAGAGCTTAAATTGGAGACGTGATCACGGGGGGTGGGGGTGCTTGGGTGGGCATTACCCCCCAGAGACAAGCCTTGCCCACCCTGCGAAATGCTCTGTCTGTCCAATGAAAACTCTGGAGAAGAATAACATTTAGTTTTCAAAGTTCACTTCGCAGTACATTCCCAAGCGCGCATTCGGAAAGTCACTCAGATGTTTTGGAGCAAGCTGGTATCAGTCTCGACAATGGCTTGAATATTCTGTTGTCCGTGCTGCCAGCTTTTGCTTTGCCTGCCGCAAATTTAGTGTTTCCAATTCGGACCGCGAGGGTATATTCACCAAACACGGCTACACTAATTGGAAAAAACCTCTGGAAAAAGACGGAGGCGGCTTCCACAGATACGTGTCTAGTATTCTGCACGTCAGAGCCATGTCTGCATGGCAAGAGTATCGGCGCCGGGCAGAGACGGGTGAAAGTATAGTTCAACTAATGGGTTCAACCCAGATAGAAAAGAATAGATGTTATGTGAAAATCAACGAACTGGCTCTGCGTGGTCACAATCACGTAGGTGGGGAGGACGGACTTTTCCTAAGTTCTTTGATTACACAATCTAAAGATGCCAAACTTGCAGAAATTGTAAAATACATCCCAGACAACGCAAAATACACATCCAATGTAATTCAAAATAAAAAAATTGAGACTCTTGCCAAAATGGTGGTAAAAGATATCAGGACCAAATATGAAAAAACTGACTCTCCTGGACTTTGCATTAAAAGTGATGGTACCAGGGATCGCTGTAACATTGAGAATTTGTCTGCAGTGATTAGATTTGTCCAGAACTCCATCCCTGAAGAACACCTGATTGGCTTAATTGAACTGAATCAGCTTGATGCTGAATATATTTGTAACCAAATTCAGTCACATCTCTCTGAGATAGGTTACAGCCCAGGCAATTTAGTGTGTCGGTGTTTTGATGTCATGTCTGGGGCAAGGCGTGGTGCCCAGGCTTTGTTACAAGTACATACCATATATAAACTGCTACAACCAGCAGCTCCATTTAGCAGTGATACATGCAATGCAATCAGAACCTCTGGTTAAGAAGTTCTTTGACTGGTCAAATTCATTGAACAAATTTTGCCACAGACATTATGTTTCACACACATACAATTATTATTATTATTATTATTATTATTATTATTATTATTATTATTATTATTATTATTCACGTATGAAGAGGAAATGTGTGTCTTATGACAAGAAGGACGGTAAAGCCTTGAATGAAACTCCATTTTGATGCTTTGGGTAACACGACAGGTGAGGAGCAGGCAACTTTAAATATGTCAGTGACTGCGGGGGATTGTGGGGCTTAACATGGTTTAAGAATACAGAAACGACAAAAGCTTAGTCTTTCAAGAATTCTATTTGCATCAGTCTTTTACTTCATTTCGGAAGACTACTTATTTACCCTTACCTTTGAAAAGATGAATTCACAAGGGTCGGATGTTGCTGACAAAGTCGGATGTTTTTTGAAAGTTTGGCTCCAGATGTGCTTATCCAGCTGCTCCTTCTTGTCAGTACTTGAGTGATCTTTATGTCCACCTCTGGATGAATTCGCAAAGTTTCTTTTCAACATTTATGTCTCATTAACGCACACTGTAAAAAATATCCTGTTAAATTTACAGTAAAAAAATTGGCAGTTGTGGTTGCTAGAATTTTATTGTAAAAAAATATGGTAAAGATGTTTATTGCTTTACAGTCTTCTGTAAAAGACTTTAATTTAAAGTAAATGTGTTAATTTAAAATTAAATTGCAGTAAATACAGTTAGGATGTAATCTACTTTAAGGTACAGTGTGCGTATTTGACAGTTAGACAGTCATAAAATTGTACTTTAAAACTGCATGTTCTGCTGAAATATTAATGTTATTTGACTGTTAGAACTACAACGCTATTCCAGCACAATGCATATATAAAAACATTGTGCGTTTGACAACTTAAAACTTTAATTTCCATTATTCTTAACTGTTAAATTTACACTAGCATAATATAATTATGTAATCATGTGACATCTTGAAAAAGCAATTTAGCAGTGCAACTTCAGAGTGAAATAAGAAAATAAGAATCACAATATAATCATTTGCATTCATTATTTTATTTTCAGTATAAACGCCAATAAACCAATAAAAAAGATGTTTATCATAGATTTAACGTATTTCAAACAAAAAAGAACAACACAGAAAGTGCTCAGATGTTGACAATCTCCGATATTGAGAACACCTGCCATTTAAGAAGTAAGGTGAATTTTTAAAGAAAAATAAATATTGTATCATAAACCAAATTGTGATTTTTTCATTGCCAGCACTAAATGGGCACCATGAAATGATTATTAGCTCGTGTCTTCCTTTGTGTTAACTTTATACATACAATACAATTTAAAAATGTCAAAATTTAATTTACAACTTTATAAAGTACTTTATAACATATTCCTTGTTTGTAATTGAAAAAAAGAAAACAAAAAGTGAAAAAAAAAAAAACAAGTCCTCCATGTTCCTTAGTTTTAAAAAGGTAAATTATGGCAAAATCTGAGACCCCCTGTCCTCCAAAAAAAAAAAAAGTAAACCACAATAAAGAGGGATCAGACTTCCTATTTGCTTCATACCATTTACAAATAAATAAGAAAATAAATAATATAAAAATAAATATTAATGAAACTAAAATGAGGATTCAGACTTATTATTGCTTCAATGCCTTCTAAAACAAACAAACAAAAATACTAAGAAAACCAAAATAAGGAATCCGATTTCCTGTTTGTTCCATGTCTTCTCATTGCAATGCTCAGTAATCCTCTCGTATGCAGGACACTTCTATGAATTGGTTCTCCAGTCTTGGTCAGCACGGTCAGCTCTTAGAGTGGGCACTTTGGGATTGATTGGCAGCTCTTTCATGTTTTTCTTTGACTCATCTTTGGTGCCCTTGTCTGGATTTATGTTGAAAAAGCATCTGAAAAACTAATTCATTTCCTTTTACTTGCTTGTTTTCTTGATATATGCAACACAATATCAATTATCAATAGTCTTATGTGAAATAAATTCTGTCATACTCACTGTTGCAAGAACTCAAGAGTAGGTGCCAGTGCCAGTTCCACTGGATATTGAATATTGAAACAGTAAAAGATGCCGAACATCATGCAGTGTGCTGACATAAAGGTCTGAATGTGTTTAGTTGTAATCTGTCGGTCGATACCCAGCATGAACATTTTTGAAGTGTAGATTGAAGGACCAATAGATAAATAATTTATACACAATCATCTCAACAAGCGTTTGACACTTAAAGCAAAACTGTTTCCCCACTTAGTTTACACCAATATTTTTGCATTTAGTTTGAAAATATACTTACCAGAAACAATAATGCGGGGGGTGACTGGCAACTTATCAACTACATCTTCAGCAAGGAAGGACTCTTCCACATGATGAAACATTACCTCTTGCCTTTCTTCAAAGTACGCAAGAAGAAGAATCACCATGTCCTTGACATCTTCAGAACAGCCCTCCAACTGACCTCTGGACATCTCCAATTTAGCAGCAGCTCTCATAACTTGCTTTTTTCTCTCTCTGCAGGTGGTTTTTTAGGAACTTCAGGAGTCGCGCTCCCTTTTTATCCAAGCTTGCAAGGAACATGTCTCTCAGATCAATCCCAGTTAGCTGTTTGAAGTGTACACCCATTAGAATTTCTTGGAATACAAAAGGCCAGTTCTCAAGAAGCTGTTTCATGCTGGCTCCCTTATTTATCTCTTTATGCTGAGAGTAAATACGTTGATTGCACAAGGGTTCCGATTTCTTCATTGTTAACATTTGTCTTCTTAGATGGTATCTACATTTTCTACTGTTTATCCTTCTGGCTTTCTGCTGTCTCAGAAAGTGGCATAACATTTAATTCCCAATTAACACAGCCATATGTGTCTTGAACCACTGCCTTGCTTGCGTTTTCTGATTTTTTGTATGTCAGGTCTTCTTACGTTGTCAACACGATTCTGGAGCTGTTTAACCAGTGAATGATATCCTGGTCCAACTACATCTCCTTCAATGACATCCTGCAAGGATGCTGGGTACTTGGTCACAACCTTTTTGGCACTAACAGTGGTACTTTGCTTACTAGGGGAATCACAGATCTTAATCATTTCAGAAATGATAATTCTGACCATTTCACGTCATAAACGTGGATTTGGCCTTTTCTTCCTTTCAAAACAGTTAATCAGTTCTTCAGGAAACTTGTTCCAAGAAATCTCAAAACTGTCAACCCAGTCTGAAACAAATCTGGAACTGCTGCTTAATATTGATGATGAACAACATTAGGGTGAGAGACTGTAGACTGTGGAGCATGATGATGATGCATCTGGATTTTGATCTTTACAGGCAAAATAAATACCATTGTCAAACACAAATTACATGATCAACATTTTACACCTTGTAATGTTACGTGATGAGATGTACTTACTGATGTGGCTTCATGCAGACACAAGTTTCCTGGCCTCAGTACGGGCAGGAGGTCTGCTTCCTGAACATACTGAAAATCTTGAGAAGTGTCTACTCCAAGTGACTTCAGTGTATCTACCACCGAATTTAATACTGAAGATGATATGTCTGGGAGCACATCAGCAATAGCGCTGCTTATGCATTTTTATTCAGACTCATCCATATCTAAAGATAAAAATAAATCCATCACTAAGCAATTGTAATTTATCTGAAAACAACTAACCACATCTGAAAGAAAGGTTTTATTTGAAAAATGAAAAGAACCCGTCATATACTGTAATGCATTGTATCATATCCATAACACCAGAAATAAATTCTGTTAATGTCACATTTTTAGAAAATATAAACAATGCACGTTCTTGAAAGTAGTATGTTGTTTATTAGCTTTAGCACTTGTGTGAATCAATAAATCATTGCTGCTGTTGTTAATTACAAATCCAAAAATTAACTTGAGGTCAAAAATTATCACTTGCTATTTTGGGATGACCATGTTATCCTATGCAGTGTTTCATGTTGCAGCAGACCAATCAAATATTGGGCATAATGACACCCTTAGGGTGTATTGTCTCTTTAAAAATATGACCTCCTCAAATGGTGTCTCTATGAAGGAATACAGTTTGGTGTTTTGTTACAAACTGAAAAGATAATGTCATATTAATACAATTTGCAATTTACTGCCCATATTTTAATAAATATTTTGTTTCAGCTGAAAAACCTCAATAAAATTGAGAGTGTAGGGGGACAACGGCCTACAAGGACAACACACTGTGTTTCAGTGGAACTCCCCTTCTTCCCTGCATTATGTAAGATAATAACGGATAAAAGTCAACTAAGTCTTCAATGTTCACACATTGCATTCTGTCACTTGCAGTTCTCAGAGAATACAAATTATACGGATTAAGAAACACTCGTGTTAACAAATGCACACTCTCCTCCTTGATAAAAATTAGCACAAGTTCACCAAAATCCACGCAGTCGTCATTTCCAATGACAACAAACTGCCCTTTTTAAATGCGGTTCCTTTAAACTCCAAATATGACACTGTTCCCCTAGCTGAGGCGTCACCAGATGGATACTCGTTCCTTCATAAGTCTAGAGATTCTGGTCGAGGAGGAGGCCTTGGAATAATTCATTGTAACAAAATGCAAATCGTTTCTAAAAATTTAGGCAACTTTACATCCTTTGAGGCATTCATTTTAAATATTAAAACAGATTCCAACACAATTATAGTGCTAGTCTACAGACCACCAAGGCCATATTCATTGTTCATGACTGAATTTAGCAACCTTCTATCTGATTTGGCTGTAAATTATGATCACTTAGTACTGATGGAGGATTATAAT
This sequence comes from Polypterus senegalus, assembly GCF_016835505.1. Classification (NCBI taxonomy): domain Eukaryota; kingdom Metazoa; phylum Chordata; class Cladistia; order Polypteriformes; family Polypteridae; genus Polypterus; species Polypterus senegalus. The sequence goes on along the minus strand of NC_053157.1, from coordinate 243,148,904 downwards.
GTACACATTGATGTGGAAACTGACACTTTTAGCAAATGTTTTACTTATTTGTTAAATTCAGTAGGACTTTGTCAGATTGTCAAAGGACCAACTCATAATCATAACCATACATTAGATTTAATTATAACTTACAAAGTTGAAATTCAAAATTTAAATATCTTGCCTGAAGAAGGGGCCTGAGTTGCCTCGAAAGCTTGCATATTGTAATCTTTTTAGTTAGCCAATAAAAGGTGTCATTTTGCTTGGCTTTTCTCTACATCCATTAAATGAAGTAATTTCCAATCACTTCTTAATTACATTTGATTTAGTTCTGCCCATGCCAATACATTTACAGATTAAAACAAAGACAGTGCGACATCTAGATTGTAATTCTGCTTCAAAATTTATATATACTTTGAGTAAGTCGAGTGTAATTGTGGAAAACCATTTAGATCAGTTAACATCAAATGTAAAAGTGGAAAACAATTTAGATCAGCTAACATCACATTATAATGTGACCTTGAGAGATGCTCTGGACACAGTGGCTCCCCTTAAAACAAAAGTGATCAAAGCACATAGAAACTCTCCTGGTTTAATGAAAATACTCGAGCTCTTAAATTAGAGTGTCGAAAACTGGAGCGCAGATGGAGAACAACAAAGCTACATGTCTTTCAAATTGCATGGACAGAGAGTGTTAATAAATATAAAAAAGCCCTCTTTAAAGCTCGCTCAGAATACTATTCTACATTAATAGATAGCAATAATAAAAATCCTTGGGTACTGTTTAGAACAGTGGCTAAATTAACAAATGGAATTCAGATCAACAGTGCAAAATACCAACAGATATTAGCAGTACAGACTTTATGAACTTCTTCAATGAGAAAATTAAAAATATAAGATCCCAGATCTCAGCATCACAGTACAAACCAAATACTAGCTTAGCAGACCCTGCCGCACATTGCATTCAGCACTTTAATAATTTTAATCCTGTAACTGAGCAGGAAGTCTTAACTTTAATTTCTAAAATGAAGCCCACTACTTGTTCCCTAGATCCAGTGCCAACAAAACTAGTAAAAAGTGCAATGGATGTTCTTGCCGCCTATTCTAACCATTATCAATAGTTCATTATTGCATGGCACAGTACCTGATGCACTAAAAGTGTCAGTCATTAAACCTTTACTTAAAAAGTCAGACCTAGACCCACACATACTAAATAATTACAGGCCTATTTCAAATTTACCATTTCTCTCTAAAATACTAGAAAAGTAGTCACCAGTCAGCTTCAGTCACACCTTACGCATTACAATTTATTTGAGAAATTCCAGTCTGGTTTCTGCACTGGTCATAGTACAGAAACGGCACTAACACGGGTTGTAAATGACATTCTGATATCCTCTGATGAAGGAAACTTCACTGTAATTATGTTGTTGGACTTAAGTGCAGCATTTGACACCATTGACCATTCTATTTTACTGCACAGGCTAGAAAATGATGTTGGGCTTACAGGCCCCGTGCTCGTTTGGTTTAGTTCTAATTTATCAAATCCATTCCAATATGTATAGAAATGTGCTTATTATACACGGAAGTTCAATATGATGTCCTATAGGGCTTAGTACTGGGACCTTTACTGTTTTCACTTTACATGCTTCCTCTGGGATCTCTCATTAGAAATCATAATGTTAATTTTCATGTAGATGACACCCAGTTATACCTTTATTTTAGATCAAATGACATTTCTCCGATGTTGTCTTTAATTTGTTGTGTTAGTGAATTAAAGGAGTGGATGGAGAACTACTTGACTTTAAACACAAATAAAACAGAGATGTTAATTATTGGAGCGAGTGACGCTGATCACAACAATATTTTGTCATCGTTTAACTCAGTTGGAATCACCATTAATTTTACTGAATCAGCCCGCAATCTAGGAGTTATTTTTGACTCTAGCATGTCATTTAAAGTGCATATTACAATGTTTTCCTAATCATGTTTCTTCCATCTTAAAAATGTTAGGACATTAAGGTGCTTTCTAAATAAACAGGATTCTGAGAAATTAATTCCTGCATTTATTTCTAGTAGGATTGACTACTGCAATGCTGTGTTCACTGGATGTTCAAACTGTTCTTTATACAGCCTCCAGTTAATCCAAAATGCTGCTGCAAGAATTATTACAAGAACAAGAAAGTACAAACATATAACTCCAGTTCTTAAATCCTTACACTGGCTTCCGGTTAGATTTAGGGTGGATTTCAAAATCCTCCTTTTAACATATAAAGCCTTAACTTGATAAGTCTGAACTTTTTATGACTTACAAACCAGAGCACACATGAAGATCTCAAGATGCCGGTCAGCTTAGGATTCAAAGAATTAATAAAACAACAATGGGAGGTTGAGCTTTTAATTACTGGACCCCCTAAGCTGTGGAGTGGCCTTCCTCCTACTATAAGAGATGACCATTCGGTCTCAGTTTTCACATCCCAGCGGAGGACTCACTACTTCAGTTTAGCATACCCTGACTAGAGCTGCTGATTAACTCTACAGACTGTCAGTAGCACTAAGACATATGTAATATGATAGTTTGTTAGTAACCCTCACCTATTCTGTTTCTCTTCTCGGCACTCAAATGTGGCACTTGGTGGCACCAAGTTGTTTTGCCTGCCTAAGGTAAAGTCATCTCTGATGGAGGATCAGAGGAATCATTGGGTAGAGGGGTCCTTTCATCGGATTGGCTGGCCCAGAGCTGTCTCAGCTGTTGAATGGCCAATAGGGGAGGCAGCTTGATGGCTGAGGTCTCCAGGACTCTAAACAAATCCAAATCATATTATGTGATATCATCTACTGTTAAATTTGCACTGTACTTGTAATATTTTTATTATACTATTATGACAGGCACTATAAAAGAGATACAGCAGACAGATGTGAATGACACTGTAAGACAGAGAAATGTGAAAGACAAAACATAACTGATGGACACAAGGCCAGTTCAGAGTCACCAATGAACCCAACATGCACATCTGTGGAGTGCATGAATCAAAGCAGGAGTGACATGAGTAGAACATGCAGGCCTGAAAGTCAAGACGACGACTGGTTGCCAAATTCAAAGTCTGTGAGGCTGCAGCTCCAAACCCTCGGCCTCACAGTTCAGTTCAACTTCATTCCTTTCCTTATTATTTTGAACCCACGTCTTTTGATTTTAAAGTGTCCCCTTTACTACCAGAGGGGCTTCAGCTCAGTCCATGATGACTTTCTTCATGAACTTCAAATCTCCCAGCACTCGATGACCATCTTGATTGCTGCAATCATTGAGTTGTTAGTCACAAGTTTTATAGCAATTCACAATAAACATTTCATTTTCAGGTAGTTCAGATTTTATTTTTATTTTTTTATTTTCATATTTTGTGTGACCCCCTAAATATTTAGTCGAGTACTGGAAATGATAGATCAAAAGACTGGGAATGGAAGGGCAGAACGAGGATCAGGGCTGTATTATGAGGAAAGGAAAAATCATTTTGGTGGTGAACTGTGACAGAGGATTGATTCTAAATTAAAGAGGTGGACTGTGACAATAAAAAGGGCTATTTTAATAAAGCCAGCGGTCCGTGTGGACAGTCCATTAGAACTGTAACCTCGATGGCGACCTTATAGCGTATATTGTAATTCTAGAATTTTACTTTGAATTCCTACACATTCTGTCCAATCAGATGAGCTCTTTACTATTAGTGTCTGGTCAGTGCAGCTCCTGATTGGTTCTTGTTAATTACCTGTGTTGTGTTCTGCCCCCAGTCCTGTTACACACTTCCAGATGTCCTTACTTGTTTTTTTTTCTCTTTTTCAGACTTCTGTCCACTCACACTGGACATCAACACAGCAAACAGATACCTCCATCTGTCTGAAGGGAATAAAAAGGTGACATGTGAGTGGACAAAGACTGAATATCCTGATCATCCTGACAGATTTGACTGGTGGTCTCAAGTTCTGTGCAGAGAGGGTCTGACTGGGACTCGCTGTTACTGGGAGGTGGAGAGCAGTGGATGCCTCATGAGAATTGGAGTCACATATAAAGGACTGAGCAGGAAAAGAAGATGGTGGGGAGTCCCTCCTTGGATAGAATGACAAGCACTGGGGTTTGCAGTGCTGTGTGTCACAATAACCAGCAGACTGTAATCAGCGCCCCCTACAGCCCCAGAATAAGTTTGCATCTAGACTGGCCTGCTGGCTCTCTGTCATTTTATAGCATCTCACACACAAAGACCCTCCTGCACAGGTTCAACACCTCCTTCACTGAGCCCCTCTATCCAGGGTTTGGGCATAACTATAACTCCAGTGTAACAATCAGCTATCTGACACCATGTGGCCACTGACCAGTACCCTTCACAAGTCACTCAATGTTCCCACAAGCTCAGGTTATCTTTGTGTTTGTAGTTTGGGGTCAAAATGAATTTCACAGGATTTGGGGGGCAGCACGTCATTGACTGAATTTGGTGTTGAGAATGCAGGGTGAGTGCGGCTGTCTGGGTCTTCATTGTTATTGGATTTGAGGAGCCAATCAGCTGTGTGTGTGTAATAGTGAGGGATGGGGTATGAGAGAGTAATGTGGATGTAGCAGCAGTTAAGTGTTTTGGTTTGCAGTGCACAGTTAAATATATAAGCGTTTGTTTTGGAAATGTCATAAAGAGATGGCGGAAATGGCTAAGTAAACAAGCAGAATGTTTCGGGGGATGCCGAGTAGGGAACTGGAACTCTATGATGTTCTTTCATGCCCATAGTAAGTCTTGCCAGTTGGCACGTATGCAGTTTTCATAACAGGAAATGTGCTGAATTCAAGTGATATTGAAGAACAAGGACATTATGGAGAAAGACTTTTATCTTCGGCTGGTTGTGTTCTACGATAAAGTACCTCATGTCTTTTAACCAATCAGAGAATGATATTCAGTTATTAATTCAGCACTGTTATGCAAATTCACTTGTTTATAAAATGGTCCTCTGTCCCTTCTTTTTGACCATTCTCTAACAGACTACTGTGATGAATGCTTCGTCTTCGGCATTTTATCAGGAGTAAATTAAAGATGCAATGGACGAGTTTCCTCCTGCCTGATTACTGACTCAAAGGGGTTTTATCAGACTTGTCCTAGTAGAGGAAACGTTTCTGTTTTTAATTAATAAGTTGATTTCTTCCACAGGGGACACCTCAGACCTACAGATACTTGTCTGGCCAGAAGGGTCCCCATGTTGATTCACAACCGCATGACCCCGAGTGTCATTGAAAGTCAGTTGTTTAAAATTCTGCTGGAGCAGCACTGCTAAAAGGCACTATATAGACTACGTATCAGGAGCTCTGGAATAGTGACTATGTGTAGGAGCGAGTGACCGATGGGACTACTGTAGAGAGTCCCCCCTCTATTGGTCACTCAAGGGGCCCTTCATTTCTGAATCAATCCACCGAGGACTCATGGGTCAGTCAGATGTTGGCCATATTGACGAGAGTTTTGTGTTGTACTAAGTCACTTGACATCACATTAGACAAACTTCACCACCTTCTTCTTGTTTCCAGAATTGTCAAATCTGCTATTCTGGAAATTCTGACATTCTCAAAATAATGAATTCTCTGTGAAGGTTGTGATCTCCGGTGACAGAGGAAAATCAGAAGTGGCAGTTTGAAAGGCTTCTTGTTTATTCAAGCAGTAATGGTCTGAAATTTCACCTTGTCTGACAAGCTGGAGATCAACTTCAAATAAATATATTTATCTTGGATAAGATTAAATTATACTATTAGGGTTCTAAGTTGAATCAGTAAGTGAAAAAGAGGAGGTCCACATTATCATGCACCCACTGCCTGTCCCAGTCACACACATGCCTTGTTTTTGTGTGAATTTAATGTAATACCTCAACCTTGCCGTATAAGAAATAGACAAGCTGTAATTCTAGATATCTGGAAACATCTAATGTTGTGCTCCTGACTGAAGTGTCGATGAAATAATTTTATATTATTGGACGAAGTATGAGGCAAATTAAATGTATAAACAAAGGGCTAAAAGACACTAAAATACGACGTCACTTAAACCTTAAAACTTCCTATTCTAAAAATGCCAGGGTGACTGAGGTCACATTGTCAGGTGCAGTTCTCAGGTAGACATCTTCTTTGTCTTCTTCATTCAACTGCTCCCGTTAGTGGTCGCCACAGTGGATCATCTTCTTCCATTTCTTCCTGTCCTCGTCGTCTTGCTCTGTCATACCCATCACCTGCATGTCCTCTCTCACCACATCCATAAACCTCTTCTTAGGCCTTCCTCTTCTCCTTTTACCTGGTAGCTCTATCCTTAACATCCTTCTCCCAATATACCCAACATGTCTCCTCTGCACATGTCCAAACCAAAACATTCTCACCTCTCTGCCTTAGTCTCCCAACCGTCCCACCTGAGCTGACCCTCTAATGTCCTCATTTCTAATCCTGCCCTTTCTCGGCACACCCAAATCAAATCTTAACATTTTTAACTCTGCCACCTGCTTTCTGGTCAGTGCCACCGTCTCCTGCCCATATAACATAGCTGGTCTCATTCCACTCCTGTAAACCTTCCCTTTCACTCTTGCCGATACCTGATCTAAATCAGGGTGCCCAACTCTGACCCCAAAGGGCCGCAGTGGCTGCAGGTTTTCCTTCCTGACAGTTTCTTAATCAGTAACCAATTTCTGCCATTAATTGACTTCTTTTCCCTTCCACTTTGTTAATTGAAGAATCCTCTGAATTGCTTCTTTTCTTCCTTAAATGGCAGCCAAATAAAAATGAGATATGAAGTAAACCAATGATTGACCAGCCAGGAGGTATCAACATGACCAGTTGGGGTATCAAACTCCCACCAGTTTCACTCTAACCAGTTTCTTAATTAGAAGCCGACTGTTGTTGTTAATGGAACTCATTATTTAATTCCATGGCTGTGCTCTCATTTGAATGCAGCAGAAAGCAGATCAGCGTCACTGAGACCTTCAGCTTATCTGATCGTGTGTTGGGTCATTTTGTATTTCATTACTGTTTGGTTGTTAATTCAAGAATAAAAGAAACAGATAAGGAACCAGAGTCTTAAATAGCAAGTCAATTAAAATGAATGGGAAAAAAGATAATTAGCAGCAAAAATTAGTCATTAATTAAGAAAATGGTTAGAATGAAAACCTGTGTCTCTCCAGGATCGACGCTGGACACCCCTGATCAAAATTAAACAAGGAAACAGTCAAGTCTCCATGTGCCTCGTGTGTTCTTGAAAATGGTGATGGTAAGCAGGTGTGTGTGTGTATACAGTATAATGAAGAGTCACCATTAGGGAGAAGACATCTATCCCACCAAACAGCACAATGTTGTACCTTGTTTAACAAAGGCAAAAAATAAAAAATAAATAAATATTAAAAGATAAAATGACTATGAATGTGTCTAACTGTACTTACCTTATTACCTTAGTCTATCCCACTGGACTCCCTTTCAGTCGTCTACAGCATATCCAGCATAAGGTATTCTCAGTTTTACGTCTAAACCCAAAGTGTCAAGTTCTTCATCTCACCGGTGCTGTAGACTCCTTGAGGAGAGGTTTGCTTCAGCCATACACCTTGATACACACACAGCCAAGGGACTGGCAAAGCAGGGAATGGGATTAACAGTTGGATCATCAATCTTGGACTCTGCCTCACGTGTGATGAAGGGTGTGAGGCCGAGCGTCGGTGATGTGGCATTTAATTCTAGGGAGGCAACAGTGCAACACATCCTAGCAAAACAGTCAAGAAGGATAAAGCAACAAAATGGAAACAGGCCACACTTACAATTTAGCAATAAAAAACAGTTTATTAACTGTCAATTCGTTATTAACACCAAATGCTCATGTATTAATAATCTCTAATGTACAAAGCCACCAAGAAATCAAAGTAAAGAAGAAGAAAAAATATTTAAAGCAAACCAAAATGTCAAGAACATTCACACTGTAACAGGCCTGGCTCATCATTGATTAACTCTGCTGGTTATCAGATGAAAAAAAGAAAGCAAGCTGATGAAATGTCGGCTAACAGGAGCACCACAGAACAATCCCACCACTGAGGCGAGTCCTTCTGAATGAAGACAGTCCAGGGAGGGCAGCTGGCTTTGTTCACATCTTACAAGTCTGTCCTTCTCAGAGTGCCATATACTTTGTCCTCCAGTCCCAAACTCCAAATTTGCTACGGGGTGCAGTGGGGTTGCTGATCTGGAAGTGGCACTCTATACAGGGCTGATGAATGGTAACATAAAAATCAACAAAATTGATTGATCACAAATGCCACATTATGAGTTTGTGTGATCTTTGTGATGACATTACAGTTTCAGAAAATGCTATCCTATAAATAACAGCCTTATTCAGTGCATGGTCACAGATTGAAAATCAAAAACACATGAACTCTGAAGTCTGCATGCCACGGCTGTCCTCAACAGTCCATTTAAGAGTGACTGACAGTCCTTCCCACCAACCAGCTTTTTTCTTTTGTTTTCAGTTGGTACCTGCCTTTTCTGTGCTGTCCTTTCTGATTTTGTCCACGTCACCTCTGCCACTGAGCGTATTTCATCAATGTCACCTCTTCATTTTGTGGGCTCCACTTTTCATATTTTTCTGCCTTCCTGTATTTCATGGCCAATGCACCATTTTTTGCTAAGTCCTTGCAAAAGTCAAGCTATACTCACACATTTGAGAACATCAATGAAATGAAATGTAAAAAGTGTGGCCAAAAAATGAAACAAACTTAATAAATACAGAAAGTACAAGCAGACCTTCAGTGGTGGGGGTACAGAAGGGGCCACTTCTGCTTTTTGGAGTTTTCTGTCAAGTAAATGAAGCCGAAGCTTTTTGTAGCTGACACTCTCTCAAATCAGATCTTTCTAATGGTCCATCCTGCTGTTGGAGTTTATTGAGCTCCCGTGGCCTCCTTTTTGCAGTCTCTATGTGAAGAAACGTTGTCTTGGGTATCGATAAGAAGAAGGTGCTGAACTCAAACTGAAACCTGAACCAACACATTCGGTGTATAGAGCGTCCTTCACACACCACCACAGGACATACTGACATGGAGCAAACTAACATCCATTATATTTTAAGGTTAATTTATCAAATGAAGAGCTGGGGCAGCAGAGATCCCTGTCAGTTTCTGCTTTGTCTTCCCTTTTTCTCTTATATATCAGACAATAAAATCAGTGCATATCATTTTCATTGTGTTCTGCATTCATTATGGTGTCCCATTTCTCATAAACCGATTATTATTTTATTTAAAATAATATTCCTTCTATACATTAATTGATATTTTTAACAACTGTGGTCCCTGTGCTAACCCTAGCATGCTGTTGTGACACCCTCTTTATGTCTTAAACATTTCTTTTTGAACCCTGAATGTTTCATTTTATTTGTCTTTCGATCTTCTTAAATTCCCACTTTTGGACTCATCCTTGACACACAGCTGATGAATGTCTTTGGTTTGGAAAGACTCATCATTTACAAATGATAACCTAAATTAGTGTAAAACTCTTATAAAGCCCTCTACATTGGTCTGTCATGTGACGGCTCTCGTTTTAGTCTCCTATCCCCCTAGAATGTCCCTCCCCAGTATCTGATTGGACAGCATTGGCTGTCAGCTGACGTCACTAAATGACTTCTTCATTATCAGAGTTAAGAACAGCTGTCTGCACTCAGCCCAGGCGTCAGCCATCAGATGACATCCCAGAGACGGTACAAGTTCATTGCCATTCAGATAAGGCCCCATCTCCAAAAGTCCAAAAACAAAAATATTCCCCTTGTTGTCAGTAGCACCTCCTAGTAGTTGGCACTGCACTGTGGATTTCATTTGACTTCTCCATTTTTTCATTATTACATTGAAGTTTTTCACTTGTGCTCTGGGGTTGAAGTTATCATCACTGCACATTTCTGTTGCTACTTCATTCTGTTGTCTGGTGTTTGTATTCTTCACCATCTTATGTCACAGCACTGGTGTAGTGATGACCAGCCCCTGTATGGCTTACATACTGGCAGTACAGTTTCTGAGTCCTTCATGAAATCTTACGTGTTGCTGATGACCGCTGATACAGGAGGACCACTTTCAACATTCAGAACAGCTAAGCAGGCTTACCACAATTAAGCCAGTCATTTATGAATATGAAGGCCACTGCGGTCTGAAAAGCGTTAACCACATTTAGAACAACAATGAGGTTTTTTCTTGCACCTATAAGTTGTTGAAGAAGATTCTTGCTGTTTGTGAAATATCTGTTGTATTCCAGTGTGTTCATTCCAGTGTGAATTCATATGTGGCTCTGAGGTGACCTTACATCTACAATCTGTTTGCCACTTTGTGTTTTGTCCCCTACTCTTACGTATTTATTAACTACTATAAACGGGAGTCCTTTACCTCACTCAGAAGGTTTTTCTTCAGTTTTTTTGATTGAGGAGCCAATGGAAAGATCATTTGTCTATTCTGGGACAGGCTTTACTCCAATATGACTTTGTGTGTGTCTCAGAAAACTTTTTTTGGAAGAGTACCCTTTACCACATTCAGAACAGGTGTATGGCTTCTCTCCAGTGTGGATCATTCTGTGGCACCTAAGTGTGGTTTGACGTGGGAATCGTTTGCCACATTCTGGACAGCAAAAGGGTTTTTCTCCAGAGTGAATTCTCATGTGGTCTTTAAGAGTCCCGCGGTCTGCGAAAAGCCTGCCACATTCAGAACAGTCATGTTTCTTACCAGAATGAATTATTCTATGTTTGTGAAGAGAACTGTTATATGAGAATCGCATTCCACATTCAGAACAACTGTAAGGCTTCTCACCAGTATGACTTCTCCTGTGATTATTTAGAGAATTGACGCGCGAGAACTGTTTGCCACATTCCAAGCATTGGTGAGGTTTTTCTCCGGTGTGAACTCTGATGTGACTCTGTAGGGTGCTTTGTTGTGAAAACTGCTTATCACATTCAGGACAAGAATAAGGTTTCTCTCCAGTATGAGTTCTGATGTGGCACTGAAGTGTGTATAAATCTATGAATCGTTTCCCACATTCAGAACAGCAATGAGATTTTTCTACAGTATGGATTTTGATGTGTCTATAAAGACTATTCTGGTTTGTATAACATTTGCCACATTTAGAACATACATACTTCTTTTTTTCTCCGTTATGAATTCGCATGTGTTTTTGAAAACTGCGTTTGTCAGAAATTTTTTTGCCACATTCTGGACAGCAGTTAGTTTTTTCTCCTGTGTGGATTATTCTGTGCCTCTGAAGATGGCTTTTCGTTGAGAAATGCTTACCACATTCAGGGCAACAATATGTTTTTGCTCCAATGTGAATCTTCATATGCTTATTAAGCTCACTTTTTTGTGTGAATTGTTTGCCACACTCCAAACAACATTTTTTTCCAGTGTGAATTAGGTTTTCTTTCTCAACTTGCTGTTGATCAGTTTTGATGGCTTCTGTCTGTGTTACTCCAGTAGCAGGGAGAGAACTGCGCTGCAAAAAAGCTGCTGTCCGGTCCTCTGATCCACTTTCTGATTTCTTCATACCTTTCTCATTGTATTGAAGAGAGGGCTGACCAAATGAAGGTGGAGAGAAGCTGCCATTCTCCTGTAAATCTGAAATAACACAATCATTTTAACTATTATTGTAATTATTTTCCTGACACCTTAATCCAAGGTGATTTACAACATTTGAGACACAATTGGTTAAATTTCTCTTGTTTATCCAACTGGAGCACAGGCAGTTCACGTGACTTGCTCGTGTTCACATGGTTTCAATAGCTCAATTTCAACCTGCAACTTCAGGGTTTGATGTCAAAGTTCCTAAACACTATCTGCCTTTTAAAATTAATGAAATAGCACAAGTAAAGTGGTGGCACACTGGTTGGAGTTCCTTCTTTACACTGAGGTGCCATTTATGGTCTGGCCACTGCGTGTGTGGTCTTTACATGTTCTGATTGTTCAATTTCTCCACCTCTCTCTCATATGCACAAGATACGTATAATCTGATCAACCACTCAAAAATTTAAAATCGGCCAATTTTCACTCCAAATGACTTCACCAATGATCAGCAAATTAACTGATCTTAACATTTGATATTGCATGCTAAAAACTGACTGAACTGTTTTTATTATAATGGCAGATTATTCATACAGGCATTTTTCATGAAACAGGTTATAGTAAGCTGGCCTAGGAGTACGTCTTTATTAAGCATGCACCCGTTAGACAAATAAAGGTCGACTTTTTCTTCTTTGGGGCATCTCTTGATACGTACACAAAAAAAAAAAAATCGTTGGCTGATGTGCATAATATAAGATGAAATACCTAGATGATGTTTCATAAGCAAGACGGAGGGAGGAAAGTTATTATTAAAAGCCAGCTGAAACAGAGGAACTTTGCTCTTCTGCATTGCAAAGTGGAATCCATGTACTCGTGTGTGACTGAACAAAGACTGATTGATTGAACTATTCCTGTCTTCCTCGGGGGTTACTTCCACACAAGACAAAAGTTCCAACATTATCAAAATACAGAAACACATCCTCACCAGTCTAAAAATATTATTGCCTTCCCATAAGAGATAACAAATTTGTGGTTTGTAATATATGTGCAAAAAGAAGTCAGTCATGGAGGATTCTCTGCTAACACTTTCAACAATACAAACCTTATTCAGCATCTGAGAAGTCAACAGTAAAGGGACTGGTGTGAAGAACGAGCTGTTCAAATGCTGAGGTGACCAGCAAGCTTAGTCTAGCTCAGTCACCTACTCTCACTCGGCCTCCAATAATGGCAGCACTTAGAAAACTCAACCTTATAATACTGACAACAAGAATGGCAAAGACTTACTGTGACAGCAAAAACAGTGGAATTCGAAAGTCTGAACAACCAGCCACTTTCAGTTCTGGAAGATGTCACATTCTAAATCATTTAGATCCACAATTCCATCTGCCACTGAGTGTTTGTTGACTTATTTATTTGTTTAATTCATTTACCAGGCATTAGATGTTTTGAATAAAATCCCTTTTATTAGCCTTTCAGTGAATGTGTAGGTAGATGGGAGGAAAGGGATGCAGAGTTTTACCGAGCTGGTACATAAATATAAATCGTTATCAAGTGGACGTTGATTACTTAGAAATTGTACTCAGTCCTCTTATTTGCTTGTTGGGTAGAATGGTATGAGCCTAGTTTATACACCTAAATAAAATACTAATCATGCATTATAAGCATTGAGTGTGAATTGCCACAATACAGTTATGAATTCTGTAACATATATTATTATCATAATGATTTTTGCCCCAAATTAAACAATGGTACAAGGACACGTATTTCACAGATGATTGCAAATCTCAAACAAATAAACTGCTTAGTGCCGGTGTCTCGACCACACAGATGCACTTGGAGCGACAGACGACAAGCCGAGAGGTCCAAAGAAACTCCCCACCAACAAAACTGCAGAATGCTTGAAGAAATTGTCAATAAATATAAAAACGATATTTGAGTCAGTAGTATCAGAGGTAAATCTTTATCTCTGTGAACCTCGTACCACAAGAGATGCTGGGTCACTGGTATGGAGGAATATTTCGGACAAAATGAAATAAATAAATAAATGCGTAAATAAATAAAAGTACTGTGAAATGTGAGCATAAATAAATAAATGTGTCATGAAATGAGAGCCTTAATAAATAAATATGTCATGAAATGAGAGCATAAATAAATAAATGTGTCACGAAATATGTTTTTCGTTGCTTATTTATTTATTTCATTTTGTCCGTAACATTCCTGCAAACCGTCATGAAATACGGCTTGAAATAAAACTGTCACTTTCACTCGTCAAAGTTGAGAGGGTGGGCTCTAACACGCCCTCTAGTTACTGATTGGTGAATCGATAGCACAAGAATGAATTAGAAAAATGCTTACTACTGCCGATGAAATGGATTCTGGCGAAGATATTACGTATTTCAGAGAGAGAATTGAAGATTTATCGGAAGAAATTACAATGTTGGCGGCCCTTTTAGACTCCGATATAGATGAAACTGATTTTGAAATTATCGAAGAACTGGTGGAACGGACTCTACTACACTCCAGTTCTGGTGACGCAGTTCCCTGCTCTGGACGTCCATCCTTTGACATTCCAGCTGAGTCAATAGAACACCTTCTGTTATGCGGTTTAAAAGTACAACAGATTGTAGATCTATATGATGTATCAGAGAAGACGATCACAAGACGAATGAGCCAGTTTGATATACGGTAATGTTGCAACGGCTGTATTAGTTTAGGTACTTTGACATGGAATGCCCAAAGCAGCTCCAACTAATATTTTGAACTGAACAAGCGGGTTAGAAAATGGATGGATGGATGGATGAACAACTTTGCCACTGATCAGAGCTGTACAGTTGTTTGAAAAAGTAGCTGCGAATATGCAACTGACTTTATACTGTAAAACAAGGGTCAAATACCCAGTTCTAAAAGGGCCGCCAACATTGTAATTTCTTCCGATAAATCTTCAATTCTCTCTCTGAAATATGTAATATCTTCGCCAGAATCCATTTCATCGGTAGTAGTAACCATTTTTCTAATGAATTCTTGTGCTATCGATTCACCAATCAGTAACTAGAGGGTGTGTTAGAGCCCACGCTCTCAACTTTGATGAGTGAAAGAGACAGTTTTATTTCAAGCCGTATTTCATGACGGTTTGCAGGAATGTTATGGACAAAATGAAATAAATAAATAAGCAACGAAAACATTTTGTGACACATTTATTTATTTATGCTCTCATTTCATGACATATTTATTTATTAAGGCTCTCATTTCATGACACATTTATTTATTTATGCTCACATTTCACAGTACTTTTATTTATTTACGCATTTATTTATTTATTTCATTTTGTCCGAAATATTCCTCCATACACTGGCTTTCTGGAGGACCAATAAAAGTCGTCATCCTACCTGTGCCCTCCTTACATGAATGGGGACAGCGAGGGTCTGTTCAGTACGCATCACACGTTATGGATGACAGGAGGACCAGACTTTCCTCAGACCATGCAGAGATGTTTATATTCATAGATAAGAACCTAAAGCGTTCACCCAGACTGTCTCGTTTCCTTCTTGTCAGAGTCGACGGCTACAAATATCTAATTGAACATTTTATTTTATTAGAAATGTGGAGTATGATTAAGACATGCCTTTAGTTTTGTTCAGCTTGTTTTTGTTCCATTATGTGTGCATTATGGGTATCTATCTATTTATCTATCTATCTATTTAAAAGTTCTATGTGCATTCTGTATGCAGTAGCACTTTATTATGGAAGGTGAAGCTTATGCATGGCTAAAAATACATTTATCATTTTGAAAGAAAAAAAGGTATTATAATTATTATTGATATCAGCAGATCCTGATGGAATGGGTGATCAATATCAGCTCTAAAGACTCTGATCAGAGCCTCCCTACCCAATCATTTGTCTGAATTTGGGTTTTCTCTTTTCAATTGAAACATATGTGATGGTATTTACATCCTCTAGAACCTAATCTGAACTAAACAATAAACATACAAATATATCCGCTTGCATTAGGGGGGGCACGGTGTTTAGCACAACTGCTTTATTGTTCAGATGTCCTGGGGTCAAACCCTGCCCACAGATGGTCTAAACAGGGACAATCAAAGGTGTTGCTGGTAATTCTGGTTCTTCCCCTAATCCCCAAAAACATGCAGGTGAAGTGGAGTGGTGACTCCAAATTGACCCGATGTGACTGTGGGAGACAGAAGGGCCCAAGATCATCTCCAAGTGAAGATTTCACACCACTGCCAACTTGTCCAGGCCATGCTGCCCCAGCAAGTTCAGGCTGAGAGCAGAACAAAAGATGCTAAAAGAAGACCCTGAGACCCCAAAATGTCATCAGGTCACGTACAGGTAGCTCTTGTCACTGTTAACATCAAAGTGCACGAGATTACCATTAGAAAGATGAGGCACATATTAGGTGGGCACTGGCTTAAGCAAATTCACTCTTATTTAGTGCACAGGGCTGAGGATTTTAGTCTTATTTCTTTCTTTCTATGGACATATCTGCCTTAACTGCCACATATTTAAGAAATATAAATGTCTTAAACAAAATATGACTTTTGATATTCTTATTGAACGTAACGGGCCGTTGGCCTAACATACGTCACAGCTTCAGTCAAAGCTTCATGATGTTCAAGTCATGCACTCAACACTTTAGATCGTTCCTTATTCACCCAAAGTTTGTCTAATTTATCATTTATTAAGTAACCTATTGTTTGTTATTATGCAACTGAGCAGGTGGTCTTTATCCAAGTTCAATTAACCGTGTTTTCCACTCTGATTTCAATCTTTTAAAAACACCAAAGCCCACCATTAGAATTTATAAATTCTTTCTATCTTTTATATTTAATCACATTACTCACTTATTCCAACACTCCCAGGTGACTCTTCTCCTTCTCTCCCATTTCCATCGGTGATTTTCTCTTCAGATTCCGATAACTCTGATTTCAACTCTGCGGAATTCTCCTGTGTAGCCAGTCGTCCCGTATTAGTGGACGAGGGCTGTAAACTGGATGGAGATTCTTCACAGGCCTCTTGTTTGAAAATATCCTCAGTTTCCTGCTTTTGAAGTTCAAGACCAACGGAGAAATCATTCAAATCTTCAGCTTTAATAGCAGCAGTCACCCCTTTGCACTCCTCCTCTTTTATATGTGAAATTCTTTCTTCGTGATCCTCCAGCTTCACACACACATCCTCTGGTGTGAGCTGCTCACAGTCCTCTTCTTTAATGTCCACCGTTCTTTCATCCATGACATCTTCTTTTGCAGAGGCCATGCTCTGTGGGAAACTCTTCTCTCTAAGTGTCTGCCCTTCTCTTCTCAGATTCGCTTCTCACATGGACAGCTCCAAGCTGGAGGCCATTAGACACCTCAGTGTATGGCCAAGTGAAATAGGAAAGTCCTGTGAAAATAAAAGTGGGAGAATTAACTTCATAAAGTAAAATAATGAGCACACTTCAGGGTTACAGTGCCCTCCATGAGGTTTGGGTCAGAGACACATTTTTCTCTTGATTTCCTTCTCTGTTTCACAGTTTACAATTACAAATCAAACAATTCAGATGTGATCAAAGTGCACTGCAGACCTTCTTTAAAGGGGATTTGCATACATTTCAGTGCCACCATGTAGATATGACAACACTTTATCTACACGGCACAATCATGTTTAGACACAGCAATGGCAGGTCTATTATAGCCGTCATATTTAGGGATTTGTTGGATATCCACGCTGGACTTGAACTGCGCATCAGGAGCTTTATTCTGTTAAGTTGTTATATTCTACATCTTATATATGAGCTATTTGTGCGATTACGGGACTGCATCCCGACTTGGAGTAGGACATTCGGGGTTTGAGGAGGTTACTCATGATGAGTGTGTTTTATGGGAGAGAACAATAAAAAGTGTGTGGCTAACATCAAAGGTGTTGTGTTGTTATTAAAGTTTAACATTCATAGTAGAGGATGGCGGATAATTATAGCATCCTGCCTGCATTTGACAAAAGAAATATGAGAGCTGGAATAATAAAGATTTAATATGGACATGAGCAGAAGACCTGAATAAAGATGAAGATGTGACTATTCTGATAGAAAGGCTTGATGTCGTGCTTAAAGGAGAAAAAGGATCGTATCTATGAGGTATATTCAGATTTTACAGAGTTAAAAGGGCGAGTCTATATTGGATGATATCATCGATTTGCAGTAGAGATACTTTTGATGGATAATTCCACATCAAATCATCACACTTTTGGACTTCATCGTCACAGATTTTAACAAAAGCAAATTTTCTGGAGATGTTCATGACATTATAAGGTAGCTTTAGTAATAAACTGGCCAATTTTACAATGTAGAGTTTATTTACTATTCAAATCTTAACATTATAATCATTCATAACATGGTCATTTCTTCATTTTTGGGATAGCATGATATTTTCACAAAATACAGAGCTGGAAAAGAGCTACAGTATAAAAGAATATGAGAACCATTTCTGTTCACTTATATTTATGTACAAATAGCCAGTCAAATCCTAATCCAGCACGGTGTTCAAACTTTGTGATCTTAACACTAGAAATACCACAGCCTACGAAAAAACTCGTAAATCCGTCCCACCTTAAATCGCTTCTTAAATCCCTTCACACCCCTCCGCCAGCGTCCTTTGTCCTCTAAATGTGCTGATAAAGAGAAGCTAGAAGCAGCCGGCTATTCCATCCCCCCACCAATTTAGAACGTGCACGAACTTCTCTCAGCTCAGGCCTTGATTGAGTATCTGGGAGTGAAGTGGAGTTTTAGAGTGGAAATAATAGATCGTATTTGGAACACACTCATTTCATGTCTGTTCCGTTTCTACAGTAATCTGTGTAAACACATTGTTAAAACAGAAATGTTTTTTATATTGTAGTAGTAGATGACACGGGTAGATGGGGAGTGTCTGATTATTGCGTAAAGCGGCGAAGTTACTGCTCTTTACCATTCTTTCCTCTGCATGTCCTGGAGTACAAAAGAAACAGCATACAGCAACATGCGGGGACTGGCAGGAACACTCAATAAAACTGAATAAAAAGAAAATCAAGTGACGGTGAGATACGAAGAAGGCAGCTTCGCCAGCGTTTGTGTGTCAGAATTCTTTGGTTCGGGTGTGTTAGTATGCATCATGGTACACTGCAGAGCTATAGCGCGTCTTTATGTGAAAACAGCTGTGTCAGATGGGGTTGTATGGATTGATTCTGAACGCGACTGAGAGAATGAAAAGTGAATTTAAAAAAAAAAAAAAACAAAGCTAACCTTTACAAGGATCGTAAATTACACCGGCTGTTACAGACTGAAATCAAATGTATGCTTTCATTTTAAAATAGTAAGACTAAGAGCAGTTTACTTCTCAAAATGGAGTGGTGCAGGTTCAAACCCGCGACCTTTTGATTCCCAGTTGGCAGCTGATTCAATTGTACCATGGAGACAGTTACAATAAACGGCTGTCAATGTCGCATGTTAAGGCGGCTTTTTGTTTCTGCAGTTATATTTTTGAATAAAAGCTCAATTGTGGTGTTATATTTGTACCTTTTGTGAAAATGTTTCTTTGATATCTGGACTTCAGGTTTCATACATTATATAGTTTATGTCTACATTTTGTCATCTACTACTAGAATATAAAAAACGTTTCTGTATTAACAATGTGTTTACACAGATTACTGTAGAAACAGAACAGACATGAAATGCGTGTGTCCTAATAAATGATCTATTATTTCCACTCTAAAACTTCACTTCACTCCCAGAAAATCAATCAAGGCATGAGCTGAGAGAAGTTCATGCACGTTCTAAATTGGTGGGGGGGATGGAACAGTCGGCTGCTTCTAGCTTCTCTTTATCAGCACATTTAGAGGACAAAGGATGCTGGCGGAGAGGTGTGAAGGGATTTAACAAGTGATTAAAGGTGGGATGGATTTAAGAGTTTTTTCATAGGCTCTGGTAATTCTAGTGTTAAATCTCTATATTATTGTCGATCCAAAACACGTGCAATTTCAGTTCCATGGTCACTCAGATGACCAAATCAGCAGGCCAAGTTTCATTAAAATCTGTGATGATGAGGTCCCTAAGTGTGACGATGTGACATGGAGTGACCTGCATGTGTAGATATAACATGGCTGTCCTGATTATGTGTGAGCTTTTAAGCTGCTGGACACAACGTGTTTAGATACAAACCAAAGGCAGCTGGCATTAACAGCATGGATGGCACTTACTTTTGCTTCAATGCAATTTGCTCTAATGAGAATTTTTGTAGTAAAGTCAAGTCTGGTAACAATGGGCATTACAGTCACACATGAAACTGTGCATTTCACCAGTCAGAAACAACACAACAGGTGGCCTTTGCAACGCAGCCAGAAGTCGTCGCCATTGCCAGGCAATATTCTGTTAGACAAATACTGTATGGTAGGAGATCAAAATGCATTATCGTCAGAGCACTGGGCTAAAGACTGCACAAAAATAAATGAACAGGTGATAATAACAGAGGAGAGTGGAAAACACAGAGGACTATGAAGAATGATTCCTTTGTAAATGAAGTCATGTTTCAAACAGACACATTTGGTGTTTTGGTTGAATCTTTAGAATTAGTGGTAATTGATTATACTTGCACACTCACAGTCTATGGAGAGAAACGTTTAGACAACGACATTAGTCAGCCTGACCAGAATGAAGTCACAAAGCTGAGGAACTCAAGCATTTCAAGCAGCAGAGCTTTCATATTTGGAGCTGGCAAAGTTCTTGTAAAAATTCTTGCAAACATTGGATAGACACAATGTGGCACTGAAACAGAAGTGGTGCCAGCTGAAATGCCAATGTTGTTAAGTAAAGAGAGCAGAGGCTGTGACCAGACACTGATAACAGTGAGCTGTCACACCTACCGCACGGCAAGACCCCCAGATTGAGTCTCGAGTGCAGCCGTGCAGCAGATGACACCTCAGCAGAACACTGAACAGTTACGGTGGCTGGAGTGATTAACGTCATACCTAAGATGGATGTTTAGTAAAACGTCCTTAAAAAGGACAGGGACACTTTTCGGTTTGTCATGAAGGCCGTGATCACCTCGACTGTGTGACTGGAATTTGTAAGTCTCAATGGAGCAATGTGTGTACAGCAAGAAATCTACAAGGAGAATCTTCCAAACACAGTCACTCCTGCCAAAGCTGCTCTGATGCTCCATCACACACACTGCCTTTCACACCCCTAACCCAAAGCCATCTGATAAGTTGAAGCTCTCCCACTGGGTGGTCATCCTGTCCTGCGGACAGTCACTTGACAAACCGGTTTGAAGCAGTTCAACCAACTCGGCCATTTAATTCCTCAGTCAGTCCTAAAGACTGGCGGAGTGGGGGGAGGGGGGTCTTTAAACATGAAAGCTTCTCACCAATTAAACACTTGTATCACATTGCTGTGTCTAATTTACAAACAATGACATATAAAAGTTCACAACACAACAACATTCGAGTCGAGAAGACGATAATAAAAATAAATAAATAAAAAGGTGCTTCCACAGTCCCCGCTATCTGTAATTAATCTAATTATGATATTGTCTGGCGTATTTTAACAAACATAGCGACCTCGGCACCAGGCTCGAAAAAGACGAAGTACAAAAAAAACAGACAGACGTAGTAAAGTCTCTTAAAAGTTTAACTTGAATAGTCATGAAAAGAAACGCCGACCTCGAAAACCCCAAACACCACAAAAAAATAAATAAATAAATAAAAAAAATCTAGCACCCTCAACCACCCCTCCTCCCATCCCGGTTCCAGGCCCCCCTTACCGCATCAATTAGTACCCCGCTGCCAGTCTTCCGTGCTGCACTCCGCCCTCCCTCAGTCGGACCTAACAGTCACACACACACACACACACACACACAAAAAGAGAAGGCTTCAGCCTGGCCGGGACGCTACAATACGTCTTATAAACTGACAACAGACTTTCTCAGAGAACACAACTCTTAATAGGAAGTAACGTCATTGGGATGTAAAGAATTGGTTCACTTTAAAGTCCCTGCCATTTGCATTAACGCTTCTTCACATATTCTTCATAACTGCATTGCTTCTCAAACACGCTTTACTTAAAGAAAATACATTTCTAAAGGCTCTTCTACTTCAAAGTTATGTGCAGTTTCATTTTGATATGGGCGACATGGGCCGTTGCCCAGGGCGGCATCGTGGTGGGGGCGGCATCTTGGGCATCGGGAACTTTTATTCAAGACTACCTGTATAAATAATAAATTCACACCCGATCTGACGCTGTTCGTTTTCAAATAATATTGCATTAGTGCGATGATGTTTTCACACATATTGTCTCTTTCTTTCAGGTGTGTAATAGAAACCACAGCATAGAGAGAAGTGTGTACACTGCTTCTTACAGGAAAAGGCGATGGAAAAAGTGCACTTTTGTTATACTTTTACACCAATATATGTTCCTGTGTTTGAACGACACGGGCAGATGGGGAGTGTCTGATGATTGCATATAGCGCCGAAGTTACTGGTCTTTACCATTCTTTCCTCTGCATGTCACGGAGTACAAAAGAAACAGCATACGGCTGAAAAATCAAGTGACGGTGAGATACGAAGAAGGCAGCTTCGCCAGCGTCTGTGTGTCAGAACCTTTGGGGGTGCGGGGGCGTTAATATGCATCGTGGTACACTGCAGAGCTATAGCGCGTCTTTAGTGAAAACAGCCGTGTCAGATGGGGTTGTATGGATTGATTCTGAACGCGACTGAGAGAATGAAAAGTGAATAAAAAAACAAAAAAACTTAGCTAACCTTTACAAGGATCATATATTGCACCGGCTGTTACAGACTGAAATCAAATGTATGTTTTTATTCTAAAATAGTAAGACAAAGAGCAGGGCGGCATCGTGGTGGGGGATGCATCTTGGGCATCGGGAATTTTCTTTATTTTTGGACGCGTCCATGCCGCCCCGACATCATGCTAGCTTATTTTTGGGATTGCATGGGCACCGATCGGTTTTCTATTACCCATTTGCGGGAAGTAAGACCGCCCTCCATTAGCGAGGTGCGCTTCCTGCTTGCAGAAAAGGGAGGAGAGGGGCGGGGTGGCGCGGCATCTAATAACCAGCTCGCAAAAGAAAAAAACAAACAACCACAAAAGCACCCGACATTATGATATAGACTTATAATCTGCACCAATGTGTTTTCTCAATTCTATCACACCCATATATGCGGGAAGTGAGCGCGAGGGCCTGCTTGCTGCCGCTGCTGCGCTGAAGTCTTACACACAACCTGTCGAACGGGGAGGGGGCGGGGTGCTTCCAAATAAAGCACATTTCATTCATAATATTGTCAACCCAAGCCCATTATGTCACAATTAATTTGCATAGAGCAGAGTACAGCAAACAGGAAGAATAAATCCTCCTGTATGAAGCTGACGCCAGCTCAATGCGTGTGCTCTCTCTGTTCTTTATCACAGGTTAGTAAATTCGCCGTAACTGGAGTGCACATTACAGGCTTTAAAACAGTAAAATATCGTCAATGAGACTTTGAAAATGTTGATAAAATGATTCGAGTTAGTAAGAGTGTTTTTGTATGGATATATATGTTTGTGTGTTAACTTACTAATGCAAGTGACTCGCGTAGTGGAGAGTGGTCAGACAGTTAACCCGAAATAATAAACTGACTGCAGCTCTGAGAGAAAAAGTTTATGTAGTTTGTTAGTGACCTGGTGAACCGATGACTGGAGATGGTACTAAAGTGAAAACTCTTTACACTATAACGAAATATTCTGGTGCTGTATAAATGTAAAATTTGATTTTGTCTCAGGTAGACATTACATTTCCAATAGTTTGTTTTATTACACTGATTTTGTTCAGTGTTTATTACAACGTGGGGCGCCAGGGGGGTCTTCGCTCAGGGCACCAAACAGGCTAGGGCCGCCCCTGGTCATGTGGATACGTAATCTGCTCTCATGTTAAAATAACTTCTTCACATAAACTTTCATATTTTTAAACTAACAAAATATTTTCCCAATCGCCCCTAACTTCCAAAGCCCTGCACTCGCAGTAAATGCCGTCTGTCGGTTTGCCCCCTTTTTTGTGAACACTGTGGTCCATTCTCAGCCCCCCATGACTGACCCCCCGCTCACCACTTTAAACAATCAGGACCGACAGTTGAGCTCCAGCCCATAATCGTCGAGTCGTAATGTACACGTAATGCATGCCGGCTGTAGTACTGTGTCCCCTCCAGCAGCACTAGCTTGTGCAATGTTTGCATTTTTATTTCCCGTTAAATAAATCAAAAAGTCTCCCTGTTACAGTGAAACCGCACGAGCATTTCTCATGATAAGAACATGCAAAAAATGAAATCATTTAAATTATTTCTAAAAGGTCTCAGTACAAGGCAAACTACTGGAAATGAAACCTGAACGCGCCCTGTAAGGTTACATCGTTCGACGCCACTTTCATAAAGTTTACAGATAACGGCTTTAGAGGAAAGAGGAACAAACACAAAAAAAACAGGCAGAGCTCGAGAAAACTCAGAAATGAACGGCGGGGCAGTGCGGGAGTGAGCGGCTGAACAAGCGCGTACCCGACGGACAGCACAGTTCGGAGCATGCGCGATATCAAAAGGGGAAGCCGCGCGGAAAAGTGCACGAGCGCGAAGAGAGAAGAAGCAATCCCGAGTTAACGCACCTCCTCCAAGTCAGATGTAGCATTACATTTTACGGGACACCGACCGGAAAATAATTTAACGCAGCATCAGCTAAAAAGTGCGCGACCTCCATCATCCACAATAAACTCGTGAAAGTGCGATTTGCTGTGCCCCCTCCTCCACGTGGCGCTCGATCCCAAACACATAAATAAAAACCACGCGGCGTGAGGAACCTCCTTTTTTTTTTTAGAGCCGCTAAGCACGTCGCGATCTTCCTCACTGCTGGCATTCCCACCCGTACGCGATCCCCACGTTCGACTTTGTCTCACCTTCTGCACCTTTGCTTGATCTCGTGGCAGTGAAGAAGTCTCAGCACGAGGGTCTCATAAGAGCAAAGAGAGAGTAACTGCAGCACGCGATAGATATATACTACGTCATCTTGGAACGCCCACAACACAACAGCACGCCCACAAAAAGTATGAACTGCCCGCTTATTAAAAGGCAGAATCACTGAAGCGACGGCCGCTGTAAGAACGACAATTGATGTTTCTTGAGACAAACAGAAATGTCTTTTTGCCTCAGACTTAGGCTATTTAAACATTTTTAATTAATGTAACTAATTTCTAAGCACCTTGCCGACAAACGTTACTGTTTCTAGGAGAAGCCAATAACATGAGATATCTTAAAATATATTTTATGAATTTATAGTTATCAAAAATACATCTATTTTAAGGTATTTAAAAATACTTGTATGATATCTCAAACAATCCATCGTCTCTTCAACCGACGTTGTCTTTACAGCAGCATTTGTGTAAGACACTCCTCATTAAACGTTTTTACTATTCAATGATTGCCAGCTGATTTGTATTATTGATTTCCAAAAAGCAATGTGAGTAAAAGCGAGCTCTGCATAACTAATCACAACTGTCTTTAAAACAGAATCAGCGCCATCAACAGTGTCTTCTGCAATTTAGGGAAAGCCTCGGGATTTCTGCGTTAATGAGACAAAAATGTTTAAAAGAAACTTTATGTCCACCTCTGGATGAATTCGCAAAGACAACAAGGAGCAGCTGGGTAAGCACATCTGGAGCCAAACTTTCAAAAAACATCCGACTTTGTCAGCAACATCCTTTCCTTGTGAATTCATCTTTTCAAAGGGGGGCAAATAAGAAGTCTAACGACGTGCAGCAGAACAGAGTAAATCATTGATGGAAATAGAATTATTGAAAGACTAAGCTTTTGTCGTTTCTGTTTTCTTAAACCATCTTCAGTCCCACAATCCCCCGCAGTCACTGACACGTTTAACGTTCCCTGCTCCTCACCTGTCGTGTTACCCAAAGCATCAACACGGAGTTTCATTCAAAGCTTTACCGTCCGTCCTGTCACACACATAAAATATGACACACATTTCCTCTACATACGTGTTCAATAATAATAATAATAATAATATTAATAATAATAGTAAACCGTCGGGAACGAGAAGAAGCTCAAGATGGTAATATTTATGAGAAGAGCCCTCATGGCATCAGGGTGAGGAGGTGCCTTGTCTCCCGTTACGTGAGCTCGTCTGCCATCCCTCACTTACACTGGCACGCGTTACCCTGGGGGGCAAATACAATTGAGAATACCGACAATGTACACCTTCAGAAGTGGAATAAATCGACTGAAGCATTCCATTGTCAAACGTAAAAATACAAAGGAGAACATTTTAGATAAACGATGAGTTTTGTTAATTATAAACAATGCAACATAACTATTATATGTGTTGTTACTCTTATTTATTCTCACCAAGCATTACATATCTACATGGGCAATGCATATGGGTAACATGTTTATAATAATTCTGATTAAAATGCACTGTCAAAACATATTAATGAACAAACTGAGATAGATTGGCCTTTTATAAAAAAAAAAAAAATGTGCGCGCTGTCATTTAGGACACAATGCATTGTTAACGTCACGCACTCTCTACTGACGCGATGTCACGAAAACAAAGAAACAGCGCAGTCCATGAAACTCACAGCCTCCTTGATTTCTAATCTTATGATTAGTTGTCAATATCATATAAATAAAGTCATTTTAAGAAGATGGTAAGTCTGCTATAGTCAGTTCAATAAACGCTCCGTTTAAAAATGTTTGCACATACAGAATATAAAACAGAATCTCAATGAATCGGGACTCGTTAGTTTTAACGAATAGTATGTGATACTAAGAAATAATTCATAAAAAAAACTAAGACTTCCAAAAACGGACACTGTAAACGTAGGCGTTTCAATAACTAATTTAGGAGGCTTGTGTGTTCATTTCAATGTTGATTTAAGAGCTCAGTAAGCCACCTGCTGTACTAAACCAGGGGTCTCTAAAGTAACTCTAGGGCTAAACATCACAAGTAAACATAAAGCTCTTCATGAACAAAATTTTGCCATCTGTATGGAAAAAAAAAGCAAAACTTGCCTAGATGTTCCTTCATCTCACTTTAGCTGGAAGAATTAACATGAGGATGTTAAGATGAATATCCTTAATAAGCTTCTCTTTATTTCAAAACATTTCAATATACACCAATAGATAGATTTTTAAGAATTTACATTCAACCATAAACTCATTTATTTGGAATTCAAGACATCCACGTATCCAAAGTAAGACCCTACAAAGACCTAAGGCAGAAGGCGGCATGGCTCTAACTTTCAGTTTTATTTCTGGGCAGCAAACATACAAACTATAAAAACTTGGACATGGACACAAATAGAAATAAAATCCTGCAGCACTTCTTTATATTCTTTGCTTTGTACCCCAATAAATACAAGTTATTACCAATATACTACCAGCACAATGTAGAAAGCATTTTAAGATGGAGAAGCTTTTATCTGTGGCACCTCTGCATGAGAACCACTTTTTTCCACCCTCTCGAACATATGCAGTTTTTAATATCTGGAAAACATTCGGGATTAAATCACTTAGAGATCTGTACATAGACAACGTCTTTGTATCCTACAAACAATTACAATCCAAATTTAACTTTCCAGCAACACATTTATTTCACTTCCTTCCACCTACCTCTATGCTGGAAAAAAATATTGATCTGTCTCGAGGACTCAGACAGCATTTCTCTAATATATAAAACCATTTTACAGTCCATCCCTTTCAAAGATCCCAGAGTACACTGGGAAAAGGATCTCTCAATATCTCAGAAAAAAAGTGGAAGGTAGCAATACAGAGAATTCACTAGAGCTCCATATACACAAAGAATACAATTAATTAACACAAAATTATATATCAAACACTTCTCTCTCTCTCTCGTTTAAAATTGTCCAAAAGGTTTCCATTGCAGAATACAACTTGAGAAAATTACAACCAAGTTCGAGCCTCACTGGGTCACATGTTTTAGGCCTGCACTAAATCAACATCATTCTGGACCAAAATCTTTAAATGCATTTCAGACAGCCTTGGTGTTCTCAATCCCCCCTAAGCCATTAACAGCTGTGTTTGGTGCACTCACAGAGGGGCTTAACGTGGAGAAGGACAAACAAACCGTCATTGCCTTTACTAGATATAGCCAGTCAAAGTCCTAATCCAGCACGGTGTTCAAACTTTGTTATCTTAACTCTCCTTATTATTGTTGATCCAAGACATGTGCAATTTCAGTGCCATGGGTCACTCTGATGACCAAATCAGCAGGCCAAGTCTTGTTAAAATCTGTGACGATGAGGTCCAATAGTGTGATGATGTGACATGGAGTGACGTGCGTGTAGATGTAACATGGTTGTCCCTAATGCTGTGTGAGCTTTTAAACTGCTTGACACGGCGTGTTTAGATACAAACCAAAGGCAGCTGGCATTAACAGCATGGATGGCACTTACTTTTGCCTCAATGGAATTCGCGCTAATGAGAATTTTTGTAGTAAAGTCAAGTCTGGTAACAATGGGCATTACTGTCACACACGAAACTGCGTATTTCATCAGTCAGATACAACACAACAGGTGGCATTCGCAACGCAGCCAGTAGAAGACGCCATTGCCAGGCAATAATCTGTTAGTCAAATATGGTAGGAGATCACAATGCATTATCGTCAGAGCACTGGGCTAAAGACTGCACAAAAGTAAATGAACAGGTGATAATAACAGAGGAGACTGGAAAATAGAGGACTGTGAAGAATGAAACATGACGTCATTTACAAAGGAATCAAACTCAGACACATTGAGTGTTTTGGTCGAATCTTTAGGATTAGCGGTAATTGATTCTACTTACACACTCACAGTCTATGGAGAGAAACGTTTAGACAATGACATTAGTCATCCTGACCAGAATGAAGTCAAAGAGCTGAGCTTTCATATTTGGAGCTGGCAAAGTTCTTGTAAAAATTCTTGTAAAGATTGGAGAGTGTTTTGATTTGGGAAAATGGTTCAAGGGGTTCTTTTAGAGTAAGTGGGCAAAAATCAGAGAGAAGAGGTCCGATACTTCAATAAAATTCAATTATAACATATAAATACATATGAATAGTATAATGCAGTAACAATAGGTTATAGAAATATATATGCTTACAGTAATATATTTAAAGAGACAAACTTATACTTACAGTAACATACATCAAAAGACCCAGAGCCATCAGAGGATCAGCCCGTGGCCTTTTGTCACGTACCGGGCGGTGTGCACATTCCCCACGGTTGAGCGTCCAAAGAAACTGAGGGCGGAACCTTCCCTTATATCCTAATTAGGTGTCCTTGCCCAAAAGCGGCTTACATGGAAGCAGTGTATGCAGAAGTGATCAGTTTCAGCATTACCCCCTTCCATGAGACACGGCATTTGGCCATGTCTGAAGCAGTGCCTGGTACTAGAAGACACAGTAATATGCTTACATGTGAAAAAAGCCTCTCGAAGTGAAAGACAACTCCTTACATAGCGTTGGCTGTATCTTTAGAACATTCCCGGCTGTTTCACCCAAAACATTAGTCTTTGCAGCTGGGTTTGCACTGAAGCGATCAACGCCCATCTGCTCTCCTGATTCCCTTCCTCTCTTTAGAAAAATCCTTCCATTATAGAGAGACACGATGTGGCACTGAAACAGAAGTGGTGCCACCTGAAATACCAATGTTGTTAAGTATAGGGCATTGTACCGTGTTAGCCACTATGAATGTAGAGAGGCCTGAGTTGCCTCGAAAGCTTGCATATTGTAATCTTTTTAGTTAGCCAATAAAAGGGGTCATTCTGCTTGACTTTTCTTTAATGTTGTAAAGTAAAGAGAGCAGAGGTTGTGAGCAGGCGCAAATTACAGTGAGCTGTCACACCCACCGCACGACAAGACCCCCAGATTGAGACTCGAGTGCAATCGTACAGCTGGTGACACCTCAGCAGAACACTGAACAGTTACGGTGGCTGGAGAGATTAACATCATACCTAGGATGGATGTTTAGTAAAACGTCCTTAAAAAGGACAGGGACACTTTTCGGTTTGTCATGAAGGCCGTGATCACCTCGACTGTGTGACTGGAATTTGTAAGTCTCAATGGAGCAATGTGTGTACAGCAACAAATCTACAAGGAGAATCTTCCAAACACAGCCACTCCTGCTAAAGCTGCTCTGATGCTCCACCACACACACTGCCTTTCACACCCCTAACCCAAGGCCATCTGATTAGTTGAAGCTCTCCCATTGGGCGGCATTCCTGTCCAGCGGACAGTCACTTGACAAACCGGTTTGAAGCAGTTCAACCAAATCAGCCATCAAATTCCTCAGCCAGTCCTAAAGAATGGGTTGGGGGTCTTTAAACATGAAAGCTTCTCACCAATGGAACACTAATATCACATTTCTGTGTCTAATTTACAAACAAAGACATACAAAAGTTCACAACACAACAACATTGGGGTCGAGAAGGCGAGAATAAAAATACATAAATAAAAAGGTGCTTCCACCATTCCCCGCTATCTGTAATTAATCTAATTAAGATATTGTCTGGTGTATTTTAACAAACTGTAGAGACCTCCGCACCAGGCTCGAAAAAGACGAAGTAAAAAAAAAACAGACAGACGTAGTAAAGTCTCTCAAAAGTTTAAATTGAACAGTTAAGAAAAGAAACGCCGACCTCGAAAACCCCAAACACCACAAAATAAATAAATAAAAAAAACTTGTAGCACCCCCACACACCAACTCCTCCCATCCCGGCCCCCGCTGCCAGTCTTCCGTGCTACACTCCGCCCTCCCTCAGTCGGACCTAACAGTCACACACACACACAAAAAGAGAAGGCTTCAGCCTGGCCGGGACGCTATAATACATCTGTATAAACTTACAACAGACTTTCTCAGAGAACACAATTCTTAATAGGAAGTAACGTCATTGGGATGTAAACAATTGGTTCACTTTAAAGTCCCTGCCATTTGCATTAACGCTTCTTCTCATATTCTTCATAACTGCATTGCCTCTCAAACACGCTTTACTTAAAGAAAATACATTTCTAAAGGCTCTTCTACTTCAAAGTCATGTGGATACGTAATCTACTCTCATTTTAAAATAACTTCTTTACATAAACTTTCATATTTTAAACTAACAAAATATTTTCCCTAACTTCCAAAGCCCTGCACTCGCAGTAAATGCCGTCTGTTGGTCTGCCGCCTTATTTGTGAACACTGTGGCCCATTCTCAGCCCCCCATGACTGACCCCCTGATCACCACTTTAAACAATGAGGACAGACAGTTGAGCTCCAGCCCATAATAGTCGAGTCGCGGCTCTGCAGCTTTCACAATTTGTATTTAATCGCTTCATGTGGTCCGACACAAATAGCCCGATTGTCTTGAGTCCTGTTCTTCATTTAACACGCCATCTCTAGTAAGCTAAAGAATCAAAGTGTACAGAAATACTGAAAGTAGTTGTAAAGGATAAAAGACATTAAATAAAACAATACCGTTTCAAAAATCACAAAAATTGTACTCGTAATGCTATGCCAGCTGCAGATTTTACTGTAATCCTCCAGCAGCACTAGCTTGTATAATGTTTGTATTTTTTATTTTTCATTAAGCAAACTGTTATGTCCAGAGCAGGGTGAAATTATTAGCCAGCCATGGATAACTCAGAACGTTAACTCACTTTATTTTAGCGTCAGACACGCACTATCACCAATCCGGAAGACTTATTTTTCTATATCCCTTTGCTATCCCTTCAACAGGTAATACATTTTATCAGCACTCCCCCTAGCGTTCTGGCAGAAACTACAACTGAACACAACACAAACCAAAGTCTCCCAATTACAGTGAAACCGCACGAGCATCTCTACTGATAAGAAAATACAACAAAAAATGAAATCGTTTAAATTATTTCTAATAGGTCTCAGTATGAGACCAACTGCTGGAAATCAAACCTGAACGCGCCCTGTAAAGTTATATCGCTCGACGCCACTTTGACAAAGTTTATCGATGACGGCTTTAAAGGAAAAAACATAAAGAACACGCAGAGCTCGAGAAAAATCAGAAATGAACGACGGGGCCGTGCGGGAGTGAGCGGCTGAACAAGCGCGTGACCGACGGACAGCACAGTTCGGAGCATGCGCGTAATCAAAAGGGGAAGCAGCGCGGAAAAGTGCACGAGCGTAAAGTGAGCAGAAGCAATCCCGAATTAACGCACCTCCGCCAAGTCAGATGTAGCATTACATTTCATGGGACACCGACCGGAAAATAAATTAACGCAGCACCAGCTAAAAAGTGCGCGACCTCCGTCGTCCACAATAAACTCGTGAAAGTGCGATTTGCTGTGCCCCCTCCTCCACGTAGCGCTCGATCCCCAACACATAAATGAGAACCATGCGGCGTAAGGGACCTCCTGTTTTTTAGAGCCGCTCAGCATATCAAGATCTTCCTCAATGCTGACATTCCCACCTGTACGCGATCCCCACGTTCGACTTTGTCTCCCCTTACGCACCTTTGCTTGATCTTGTGGCCTTGAAGAAGTCTCATAAAAGCAAACTAAGAGGAACTGCACCACGCGGTAGATATCTACTACGTCATCACGGAACGCCCATAACAAAACGACACGCCCACAACATCTTTCACAGGACGCCCACTGTAATGAACTTCCCGCTTATTGTAAGGAAGAATCACTGAAGCGACGGCCGCTGTAAGAACAACAGCAATTGATGTTACTTGGGAAAAGCAGAAATGTCTTTATGTCACAAACTTTTGCTATTTAAACATTTTAAATTAATGTAACTAATTTCTAAGCACCTTGCCGACAAACGTTATAGTTTCTAGGGGAAGCCAATAACATTTAGAGATATCTTAAAATATATTTTATGAAATTATAGTTATCTTAAAATACATCTATTTTAAAATATCAAAAAAATAATTTTATGATATCTGAAACAATCCAGACTCTCTTCTACCGACGTTGTCTTTACAGCAGCATATGTGCAAGACACTCCTCATTAAACGTTTTTACTATTCAGTGATTCCCAGATCTGTAGCTGATTTGTATTATTGATTTCCAAAAAGCAATGTGAGTAAAAGCGAGCTCTGCATAACTAATCACAACTGTCTTTAAAACAGAATCAGTGCAATCGACAGCGTCTTCTGCAATTTAGGGAAAGCCTTCGGATTTCTGCGTTAATGAGACAAAAAAGTTGTAAAGAAACGTTGCGAATTCACCCAGAGGTGAACATAAAGATCACTCAAGTACTGACAAGAAGGAGCAGCTGGATAAGCACATCTGGAGCCAAACTTACAAAAACCATCTGACTTTGTCAGCAACGTCGTTTCCTTGTGAATTCATCTTGTCAAAGGGGGTTAAATAAGTAGACTTTCGAAGTGCAGCACAACAAAGTAAATCATTGATGTACTGTAAATAGAATTATTGAAAGACTAAGCTTTTGTCGTTTCTGTATTCTTAAACCATCTTCAGACCCACAATCCCCCGCAGGTACTGAAACGTTTAACGTTACCTGCTCCTTACCTGTCGTGTTACCCATCAACACGGAGTTTCATTCAAGGTTTTACCGTCCTTCCTGTCAAACACATAAATTAAGATAGATAGATAGATAGATAGATACTTTATTAATCCCAAGGGGATAAGAGACCCATTTCCTCTACATACGTGTTCAATAATAATAATAATAATAATAATAATAATAATAATAATAATAATAATAATAATAATAATAATAATAGTAAACTGGCAGGAATGAGAAGAACCTCAATATGGTAATATTTATTCGAAGACCCCTCATGGCATCAGAGTGTCTCCAGTTATGTGAGCTCGTCTGCCGCTCCTCACTTACAGTGGCCCGCGTTCCACTGGGGGCAAATGCAATGGAGAATACCGACAATGTACACTTTCAGAAGTGGAATAAATCGACTGTACACTGATGCATTCATTTATCAAACGCAAAAATAGAAAGGAGAACATTTCAGATAAACGATGAGTTTTGTTAAGTATAAACAATGCAACATATGTGTTGTTACTCTTTTATTTATTCTCACCAAACGTTACACATCTACTGTATATGAGAAATGAATATGGGTAACATGTTTATAATAATTCTGATTAAAATACACTGTCAAAACATATTAATGAACAAACTGAGACACATTGGCCTTTTATCACAAAGCGTGTGCTGTCATTTAGGACACAATGCATTGTTAACGTCACGCACTCTCAACTGACGCGATGTCACGAAGACAAAGAAACAGCGCAGTCCATGGAAACTCACAGCCTCCTTGATTTCTGACCTTATGATTAGTTGTCAATATCATATAAATAAAGTCATTTTAAGAAGATGACAAGTCTGCTTTAGTCAGTGCAATAAACGCTCCGTTTAAAATGTTTGCATATACAAAATATAAAACAGAATCTCAATGAAGCGGGACTCGTTAGTTTTAAAGAATAATATGTGATAATGAGAAATTAAAATTCATAATAAAAACTACGACTTCCTAAAACGGACACTGTAAACGTAGGTGTCTCAATAACTAATTTAGGAGGCTTGTGTGTGCATTTTAATATCGATTTAAGAACTGAGTAAGCCACCTAATGTACTAAACCAGGGGTCTCTAAAGTATACGGCTCGTGAAAGAATTGTGCGGAAATGCGCCAATTGGACTAATTTTTCAATCAGAATCCGCAAAAAATAAAAAAACACGGTTTGTTGATAAGATTTCAAATGCATTAATTAAAATTGTATTCAAAATATACTGATATTCCATATTATGTTAATTTTCTTCAAAACCGTACGTCATGCAGTATACATCTGTAAATATAATATTTTCATTAGGAGAATGCAGCAATGATACTCTGGTGTCAACCAATTTAACGTGCATGTCAAACATCATTTATTGTCTCCATCCGCCTCGCTAAGAACAGTAGTAGTAGTTCAGTTGTGTGGAGCTCGTTAATTACCCCATTAGGTGACTCAATGTATCGCAACTCTCTCTCAGCAGAGGTTCGCGTCATTGATCCTCCTGGCTGATTTTTTTTTTTTTTTTTTTTATTCCTCGATTTAACAAAAAAATCCCACCGTGGACCAACAGCGAGCGAATCGAGCTATGAAGGGAGGGTTGTGCCGTCGTAGTCGGTCAGGGGGCACGCGCCCCTAATTATATCGTGTATGTAAAGAATTTCACTGTAAAACGTAATAAGCTTCATATTTGAGTGTTTGGAGACCCTGGTGTTGCACTGAATTTGTATTATAGGTAAACATAAGATAAACTACTGTCCAACATGCCTAAATGTGTCTTCTCGTTTCTGATCGCTATACGGCACTTCCACCCTGGGACAATCCGCTATAAGCAGTTTCAGCCAATCAGCGCCTTCCAAACACACAGCGGACAGCGTGAGCCTTCATGGTCGGCGGCGCGGCCTCTTCGTTTCATTGTCTTATATTGAGTTGTTAGACTATTTACTGTTAAGTGCTGTTTGAGCTGCCGTTTAGTAGGCCTACAGGGGTCTCCAAATTTTTCGCCACAAGGGCCACATTCAGCACTTTTCAGCGGACTAAAATAAAAGATAAATAACTAGATATGAGTTTTATTGAAAGCAAAATTTTTTATAAACTAATTACAGAGTATGTGAAATTAAATAATCGTATATTAATGACGACGAACACTTCCAGCAAATTCTTATATTTTCATCACAAATTATAATAAAATCATTAATCTGAATGATGGAACTGTTTTTGTGTTTTTAAAATCTTATTAAACTGAGGTTCAAATTTTGAAACGCTAATTACAAGTTGCGACTTCAAATGTCCATCAGGTACATTTGCCCTGTATTTTAACTTGATATGTTTCATTCGGGAAAACGTTTGTTTGTAAAGATATGTAGTCCCAAAAATGGAGATAAATTTACAAGAAAATTTCTTCAAGTTTGTAAACTGCTCAGAGTTAAAATAAAATTATCAAAATCGATCAAGTTTCCATCCTTGCATTTATCTTTAATGTTCGTTTACATGAAGTTCAATAATTTCCATTTGAATTTGACTTGGGACATCAGTGACATCACAGTCAAACGGATTTTGAAACAATTGAATTTCCCTGACATTGGCATCCAAATCAACAAATCGCTTCTGAAATTGTTGTTTAAGATTTGAAATAACTAAATTTGCTAAAGAGAAAGGAAGTTACGCTTCATCCTTTTTATGCAGTTCGGCACAGTATGGCATATGAGCAAAGTTACAATCTATCACTAGGCCTTCCTGAAGTAGCTTTGTTCTGAATGCCTTGATATCAGTTAATAAATCACAAATAAAGTTATTTTCACCTTGCAATTTTAAATTCAAACTGTTCATGTGGTTCATAGATCTGCAGAAATGCCAATTTCCAAAGTCACTCAGTATCTGATAAAAGTGGTTCATAATAGTTTTTTCTCAGTAAGAAATACTGTATATCAGTTTTATTCCTGAGCTGAAAGACCGTTTCCACTGCTAAGCCGTCGGACTTTAGTATAAAATGTCAAGTCAACACTCGGAATCGCAATCCTCGAGAAAAGATGATGAAGTGGCGATGATGAAGTGCATGAGAGCGAATGAAGTTTACCATCGAAATAACAGGTTTGAAGACACAGCTCATATCAACGTATTCTCCACAGAGTGATTGTTGGTGGATAACACAGTGAAGAAACATTGGGTTTGATATTCCTGCATCCTCACATGCTTTTGTGATTTGTCCAACCAAAGCCATCTTTATACCAGACATGTTTTTTCTTCCATCAGCTGTCACGCACTGCAGACGATTCCAGTCCAAATTATATTCTCTTAGTGTTTTTTGAACTTCTTTGAAGATATCCTCTCTTGTTGTAGTGCCCTGCATGCTGTGAAGTGATGCTAATTTCTGGGTGACATTAAGTTCGTCGTCGACGCCACGAACAAATAGTTATGAGGTCTTACAGCAGGCCCGCCGCCAGAAATATTTGGGTCCAAGACAATTGGGTACATGTGGGCCCCTCTGCCTTCCCCCGGGTCCCCACATGCCAAGACCTTCAAATACGTATACAAAATGATCGAAATGTAGTTTATTCGACATCGACAATGCTGCATTTATGAATACCATACTTGATGAGTTAAGCCTTCTCGCACATCAAAGTTTGACTGCGAGAAGGAAAGCAAGGAAGCTTGTAGTGGAATTGAAATAATACATTAATGAGATAGGCCTATGTATTATCTAACGTGTAACGGTACAATTATAACAATGCAATGAATAGGAGTAACATCTGAACATTTTAATATATACTAACGGTTAGGGTTCTCTACATGGTCTACAATCAGTATGGTAACTTGCTGTATCAAACTTCAAAGTTTTCAAAAAATCCGGGTGATCCAGCATCTTTAGTGATACACACAAAACCAACGCACACTCGTCACTGCTTTAAAAGCAACAATAAACACCCAAGCGAATGAATTATCAAACTACGGAGACGGACTTCTGCTACACCATACGTCAACATCCACGATAGTTCACAACAATATCGCTGTTGTCTGAGACAGAACAGCGCCTGTGTGTGTGAAACGCAAGTATTCAATTACAGCGGCGAAGTCAATCCATTATCCACATACCCTGTACAACAAACATGCTACTCAACGTCAAGCTCAAGGACGTCGGCGTCAGCTCTCGTTTGTCTTTGAGAAGCGTGCCACTGCCGGCCCCCTTTAACAAGCTTGCTTCACACGACACGAGCACAATATCTACTTGAGTGGAATGTGCGGCTATTAAAACACTCACTTGTATTGTTTTAAGCTAAATGATTTAACTTTTCTATTACAAACTTGAATAATTGTGCGGATATATATCTACGTGCACAACATCTGCATAAAACAATCAAGCGTGACGGGGCCCCCTTCCGTTAGGGCCCCGGACCAGAGTCCCGTTTGTCCCCCCCCCTGGCAGCGGGCCTGCTTACAGACATCAGTTGATTCATCCAGTGAGAGAGAATCCCAAATTAAACATTGGACTTTGCCTACAACTTGCTCGATATGCTATTTCACATATTTTCGACCTGACGAGCAGCAGTATTTAGCGCAAGATTTATCATTTTAAAAAGATCAGGTTTTTCTGGGCATAACTCAGCCACTGCTTCCATCACACATTCTTTGATGATATTGCCATCAATGAATTGCTTTCCTCTTTTAGCCAAAACACAAGCAGCCTTGTAGCTTACCAAGGTTAAGGCTTCAGTTTGCTTTCGTAAATAAGTCTTACTGAGAACGCAGACAACGACATCATGACTCAAGTTGATCTGAACGCTCCTTTTCTTTAAATTGCGATAACGTTGAAACAGATTTTGTGTCATAATGGCGACGTATATTGTATTCTAACAATTAACTGTAACGACTAGTAACAAACTTTCAGATTCAATTTAAAGATTAGTCACAGTGCCAGAGCGACCGTACAGCACAGTGAATTGACATGTAAATCGGGCAGAACAAGTACGAAGAAATACCGCAAAGAATACAATTACGATTCAGTATTAAATAAAGCTGTGAAAAATATAAACTGCCACATACTTGGGAGCTAATGAACCCCCGCATGCCAAATACTTTTTTGTTGCACTTTTTAAGTAAACGTCACAATTCACAAAGAAAAAGTGAAATTTTAATGAAACATTTTTTTTTACATGCAAAGAGCATCACAATTACTGCAACACTGATCATTTTATGTCCTGCCAATGAACCGTAAAAACTATTTCAAAAACTACTGCAGCAATCAGTTATTACATGTACAAGGTGTAACTGACGCCAATGATGGCATTCAGTAAATCACCGAGCCAACTGAGCTTGAACGGGCTGAACACAAACACACAGAGGTAAGCGCTGATGCTGGCAGGCCAGTCTAATGCAGCGGCTCAATCCCAGGACAGTGAGGCTGCAGTGCTGCAGGGGGCGCCAGTGGGCACGAGCTGGCTGTTTAATGAATACACGGCACTGACCGATCAGCTCCGGCGTGCTGGCAAATGGCACTGGGAAGAGACTACAGCCAGCAGTTTAAGGGTTAATAAGTGCCATGAACGTGAGAAAGGCACTATATAAATGAAAATATATTATTATTATTATTATTATTGTTATTATTATTATTATTATTATTGTATTTATCCTCAAGATATTAAGGAGGTTAGCAAGTACAGATATAAACTCATGATGCATATTTT
This sequence comes from Polypterus senegalus, assembly GCF_016835505.1. NCBI lineage: Eukaryota > Metazoa > Chordata > Cladistia > Polypteriformes > Polypteridae > Polypterus > Polypterus senegalus. The sequence continues at coordinate 243,110,140 of NC_053157.1, read as the reverse complement.
TAGGACATAGCTGTGCACTGGGGAAATTTCAAAGGACGGGAAAATGTAAAATATTATCCTGTTGTATAAAAAGGGTGACCAGAGAGATACAATACAATTTATTTTTGTATAGCCCAAAATCACACAGGAAGTGCCGCAATGGGCTTCAACAGGTCCTGCCTCTTGACAGCCACCCAGCCTTGACTCTCTAAGAAGACAAGGAAAAACTCCCAAAAGAAACCCTTGAAGGGAAAAAATGGAAGAAAACCTTGGGAAAGGCAGTTCAAAGAGAGACCCCTTACCAGGTAGGATGGGCCTGCAGTAGGTGTCAAAAAGAAGGGTGTCAATAAAATACAATACACAAAACAGAACAAATCCTCTATACAGTATAAAAATAAAACATTTTCAAGTACGGAGCAGAATTTAACAGTAGATGATATCAAATAATGTGAATTGGATTTGTTTAGAGTCCTGGGGGCTGTTCCACGAAGCGAGCTTATAAAATCGAGGATTATTTGTAATAGCCTCGCTTGAGTTAGCCTAACAGTTCACTTCAGGCTCATTGAGTTCCACGAACAAAATTCAGGTGTATTTAATCTCCGCTAATTCAAGCCAAGCTTGATAAGCGAGGCTCGTCTTGCGCGTCCACGCGATATAAAAGGCAGCCTTGTTAATCAATGCTGGATAAGTAAGAATGGAAACTAAGGAAAGAGCTGCGTTTTTTTCGCAGGCGGAGCAAGAATTATTATTACAAGCCTATGAGGACTACAAAGCCATAATAACCAGAAAGGGGAACACGAGCTGTATTATCAAAGCTCGTGAGGCCGCATGGCAGAAAATAGCTGACAAGTTAAATGCGTAAGAACATGATTTTAGTAACTTTTGTGTTAAGGATGTCAAACTATTTAACAACTAAATGAGAACAGTTTCAAGCCTTCAAAATGTATAGTCATTAAAATTTCCTTTTACATGTGCATTTTGTTACCAGTTGTAAGGTACTTTAAGGTTATTTTAACACATTGATAAACAGGACAGCACGTTAATTATATGGGTTCATCTTGGATAAAAAGTGATATATAATTGTAATTATTAATAATGCTTGGTTTCAGGAGCAACATGAGTGGAACGAAAAGGTCCTGGCAGCAAGTGAAGAATGCGTCATTATTGGCATACGCTCCTGCTGCAGTATTGCCACATTATGCAAAACCACACAGGCTACTACAATGTCCCACGCTCTGTCTGGTGTAACTCGGAGATGCCGCAGGCAGTTAAACCTGGATTTTAACTGTCCAAATGTCATTTCAATGCATGCCCTTGTCTTACAATGGGCATGGTTGAAATGTCTTTCTGCTTGTGTTGCAGGATCTGTATATGGTGTGAGAAGAAACGGTAGACATGGGTATCCTCTGTCACCAAGCAGCACACCAGGAAAAATTCCTATAATGGAAAGTAGACACATTAGACTGTAGTATAATAAACTATAGTATATTTGTGAATTTTAGTTGACTTGCCTTGTCTGAGGCTTTGAGCCAGTGAAGACTCGCAAAAAATCTGGCATCATGTACTGATCCTGGCCATTTTGCCACAATGTTTGAAATTAGATGTTCAGCAGTGCATACCATATGAAACATTTTAGGAAATGGTAATGACATACATTGCTAATGTTGGACGACTACACTTTCACCTCTTGTATATAAATGTGAGATATTATCAGTACTTACCTGTACATTAATACTGTGATATGATTTGCGGTTTATGTAATCAGGCTCTGTTGGACCTGCTGGAGCCTTTATCCTCACGTGTGTACAGTCAATGGCTCCAATGACGTTAGGAAAGCCTGACAAATTAAATTCAGTTACTTATCAGGTAATGATTTATGTGCTGTAAATGAGTAGATGTTTAAAGATTAAGCACCATTAATTCCAAAGAAAGTTTCCTTAATGGCAAGAATTCCTCAGTGGCCAGGAAAGGTAATGAATATATTTAAAAAGGACTTTAATGCAACGCATACCTTCCTGATTTCACGGCACTACGTAGCTATCCTTAAATGTTCAGCATCCCCCACACTGTACAGAAATGAACCACTGGCAAAATAACGCAAAGCGATACGCAAAGACTGTGCAACCGTAAGGGCTTTAGAGCGACGTGTGTTTTTAGAAATGTACGGTTCCAATAACTGACACAAATATGCAATACTGTGTCTACTAAATCTATAGCGTTCGTATAAATAATCATCCGCAAAATGCAACGGATCTATCCTGGGCCGAAGTAATTGTGGAACCTGTTGCCTTAAAGCTCTACGAATGAGCCTCGCTCCCTCATCAACTGGATTATGAATAAATGGGCACGCCATGGTTATTCATGTAAAAGCCTTCAATGCACTCCTTGTCATTTTATACTTTCTAAGTAATTAGAATCGCCTGCATGTAATCTGTAATAATTTTATATTGGAGGGTCGATGTGTGCGAAAGAGGGAGTGAACAGCAGCAGAATAATCCCAGCCCCGCAGAATGTCGTGCTGTGACATCACATGGCTTGTCCAATCATATTCATCAAGCTAAGCTAAGCTTCACAACTAACCTGCCACGGAGCAGGCTTGTCCAAGAGCATATGTTGGCATAGTAATTAAGCGGAGCTTCAGGTTAGCCTCGTTCGTGGAACCGAATTTCGAGAAATTGAACCGGGATTATCGAAATAAACCTGGATTTTGAGGTTAGCTCGCTTCGTGGAACAGCCCCCTGAAGACCTCAGCCATCAAGCTGCCTCCCCCATTTGGCCAGTGCTGGGCCAGTCAATCCGATTAAAGGACTCCTCTACCCCACGATTCCTGCGATCCTCCATCAGGGATGACTTTACAATACAACTTGGCAGATGGGCCGTGGCACCAAGTGCCACATTTGTGTACAGAGAAGAGAAACAGAATAGGTGAGGCTTAGTAACAAATTATAACTATCATGTTACTTATATTTTACTGCTAATGACGAACAACAGAGGTGCAGTCTGTACAGTTAATCAGCAGCTCTAGTCAGGGTGTGCTAAACTGAAGTAGTGAGTCTTCAGCCGGGATTTAAAAGCTGAGACCAAAGGGGCATCTCTTATAGTAGCAGGCAGACCAGTCCACAGTTTAGGGGCCCTGGAACTAAAACTCAACCCCCGACTGTTATTTTATTAATCCTTAGAATCTTGAGCAGACCGGCATCTTGAGATCTTCGTGTGCGCTCTGGTTTGTAAGTCATGATAAGTTCAGACAAGTAAGCCGGACTTTGGCCATTTAATGCTTTATATGTTAAAAGGAGGAGTTTGAAATCTGCCCTAAACTTAACCGGGAGCCAATGTAAGGATTTAAGAACTGGCGTTATGTGTTTGTATTTTCTTGTTCTTGTAATAATTCTTGCAGCAGCATTTTGGATTAACTGGAGGCTGTATAAAGAACAGTTTGAACATCCAGTGAACAGCGCAGTGATCCAAGCAACTATGGGCCAGTGAGCATAATGCATATCACAGGAAAATGAATTAAAGTAAATATTATGGATAAGAATTAACAACACATGGCAAGTGCTGGAGTTTTACTGAACAGTCAGCATAGGTCATGTAATGGAAGGATTTTTCTCTGTTAAAAGCAAAGGTGAAATAAAGAGAGGGAGGGGGAATCAGGAGAGCAGATGGGCGTTGGTCGCTTCAGCGTGAAACCCAGCTGCATTACTAATGTTTTGGGAGAAACAGCCGGGAATGTTCTAAAGATGCAGCCAAGGCTATGTAAGGAGTTGTTTTTCACTTCGAGAGGCTTTTTTCACATGTAAGAATATTACTGTGTCTTCTGGTATTAGGCACTAGTCTTAAGGCCGAGTAGAAGAAAAAATAGCGCTGTGTCCCATGAAAGGAGGGGGTATGCTGAAACTGATCACTTCTGCATGCACTGCTTTCACGTAGGCCGCTTTTGGGCAAGGACACCTAATTAGTATATAAGGGAAGGTTCCGCCCTCAGTTTCTTTGAAAGCTCAATCGTGGGGAATGTGCACACCTGTTTGGTATTTGGGACCAGGCATGAGTTGATCCTCTGACGAGACTGACATGCGGGCTCCCTCAGTCTACTGGTCTAGGATGATAGCTTTGTTTCTTTTGATATACTGTAAGCATAAGTTTGTGTCTTTTGATATACTGTAAGCATGAGTTTGTTTCTTTTCATGTATGTTACTGTAAGTATAAGTTTGTCTCTTTAAATATATTACTGTAAGCATATATATTTATTTCTATAACCTATTGTTACTGCATTATACTATTCATATGTATTTATATGTTATAATTGAATAAGTAAATTTTATTGAAGTATCGGACCTCTTCTTTCTGATTTTTGCCCACTTATTTTAAAGAACCCCTTGAACCATTTTCCCAAATCAAAACAGGTCAGAAGAAGAGGTCGTATTTTGCTAACAAGCTGGAAGTCTTTGAAGAAGCAATAAGAAGATATGACTGGAGTGGAGCAGATGAGATAATTTATCTGGAATTTCAGAAAGCATTTGATGAGGTGCCACATGAGAGGGTAGGCATCAAACTAAAAGAAGTGGCAGTTCAGGGTGATGTGTTTCGATGGGTGCAGAATTGGCTCAGACACAGGAAGCAGAAGGTGATGGTGTGAGGAACTTCATCAGAATTGGCCGATGTTAAGAGTGGTGACCAGCAGGGGGCAGTGAATATAAGGAACAAGCTGGTTAAGTTTGCAGATGATACCAAGATGGATTGGCAAACAATTGAGAATCCTTTGAATGATCACAGTTAGGCTTGGATAGCAGACAGGGTGGGCTGATTTGTGGCAGATGAAGTTTAATGCCTGTGACTTTTCAACAGAATGTTTCTGGCACAAGATAAATATTCAGTCATCTGATGTAAGAATTTGATGTTTGTACTTGAACGCACAACCTGTGAAAGGTGAACACCTGACTGTTACGCCTTGTGGTTTATTTGTATTTTCTTTTCCATCTCTCAGCAGCATCTGACATGAACATGAGATCCTGTTACTGCTGAAACCTGGCGGAGGTCTTACACTGTGCCATTTATGGGGTCTCTCACTATGGTATATGCATGTAACGTTCATGAAGTAGCCAAATCTGGACTGAGCTAAGTAAATAAATGACATTACATCTCGTCTGTCCTTCATTAATTTGAGCAGGGTGGTCCATGCCATAGAGGCTGTAAACCACGTCAGATATCGAGCCCCACTGTTGTCTTTGGCTGCTGAGACAGTTTTGAGATTTTCTGTGGGCAGCAGCAGCAGGTTCAGGGACAGGCTACTTAACATTGGGGCAGACTTACAAATCCAGGAGTGTTTCTTGTGTTTATCACCTGATGTTGTATGTAATGTATGGTGTTATGTTCATTGTCTGTTATTTGTAGTTTTCTTCTCAGCATTCATTTTATAAGATTACATTACATTAATGTGACTCACAGTAATCAACCAGAGAAAAAGTAATCCCACATCTCTTTTCAGTTCAGCTCTGTCATCCTTAACATCCTATCAGGAGAGCCGTGAAGTCAGATGACCCAACATGCAGTCGTCACTTGAAGATATTGAAGCATCTGAAGGGCTAACAGGCGCTCAACATTCTTAAGTAAGGACAACGTGAACCCACTTGCAAGGACTTCTAAAGAAGCTTCTAGAAGTTCCTTGGATGGGGATTTCAGTTTCATCTAACTTTAAGTTGTCCTCTTCACACTTTATTCTTACCAGTAGATTGAGATTTTACCTGTTAAATACAATAAAGTGACAATTGAGTAGTGGGGTATCAGACATCTCAGCAGGTTTAGATTTCCACTCCCAATATCACACTAAGCATTCAGGAGTAACAGCAGTTCACACCATGCACTCCATCTCCATGAAGGACCCCTGGTCCAGGACCACCAATTGTCTACTACAGTGCAGGCCAGTGACCTCCTTCTCCAGTCTCAAGGGGCTCAGCCAGCTGGGGGTTTCCTGCAGATGTGGCCTTCAAGGAGGACTTACCTGTCCAAGCCACCCTCCAAAAATCCAACATCAAACAGGACTTGCGTTGTGCTGGCCTCATTTTAAATTAGGATTTGGTTACTTAGATGGTTGGCCCCTTTTTATTAAATTTAAATTATTTAAGTTCGATTGTTCAGATGAATATCAGGTTAGCTAAGCAGTGCAGTTCTGTAACACCCGCTGGCCCCTTCAGCTTCTGTGATGCTCGAACGCCTGCTGGTGTCTCTCCATGAAGTTATTCAACTTGACTTTTCCTGTCTGTGTTCCCCTCTTGTCAGCTCTTTGCCTCTGCTTACACCGTTTGGACTTCTTCCTATTCATGAACACTCGTGCTGCCCACCTCTTACTAGAGCCCCCTGTCCTGACGCTAAGACCTTTTTACACTCTAATTCTGTGTTATGAGATGATTCACTGACTGAATATTATCTGCCGCTAGTTCTTTACTCATTCAGGAGCAGACGTTGTGTTTTAGTGAACTCTCACACCGCAGTGACACACAACACTTTACTCGTCATCAACTTCAACATGAAGTCAGCCCGTCAGTCTGAGTCTCCTCTCTCTTTGTGATTCTCCTCTCTTGTTAATTTATATATATTATATAGAGAGCAGTGGCCACAGTGCGGACCCTGAGGGACACCACTTTTAATGTCACTAACTCAGAAAAGGTGTCCTGCACATTAATGATAACAATATTTGAACCAATTGGGCCCACTGCTCCCTGTCACACTTGTACCCAAACAGTCCCCAGACTGACGTTAACTTTGAATGTCTTTTAGATGAAAGCGTCTCCTAAGAGAGAAAATGTAAATGTAGAAAAACAAAAATATATCTGGCAGAATAAAATCACAGTTTACTGAACATGTAAATAATTATATAAAAAAATTAAAGAAAGGATTAAAATATGCTTAATAAAATAAATCGGGCATAATAAAGCAAAACCCTCGTGACCAAAATCCAACAAATCTAAACCAGAGCAGGAGATCAAAAGGACCACCAAACATCAAAATGTAAAGCAGAGCCCACCAGACAGGACAGTGCCCAGTGTTGGAGCGGCTCTTTCATCAGCAGCTTCTTCTTAAATACCCCTGGGGGCGGAGCTCCAGCTGCAGTGTCAAGTGGCCCCGCCGCCCTGGGCTCCATATGAAACACAAAAAAAAAAAAAATACATAAACTTAAGACTTACAAAGAAAATATTCATCAGCGCACCATACATAGAACAACAAAATCAATACCATTTACAAAACAACTCATACAAAATGACAAAAAGATTAAAGAAAAAACATTTAAGGCAGAAATGAAACCCAAAATGAAACATCACGGCTGATTTCTTTCCTCACTGCACTTCAGCTTCTTGTGGTGTCCATGAGTGTCAACTTCACCATTTAATCTCCATCTTTATTAGTAAATAAACATCTCCATAATGTGGGGGTCAGGCTGGAATGGGCATACGGGACACACAGGGGTACACAGGACACATGACAGAGCACAGATACTCAGATGTGGAATGGAGAGCACTGCTCAGGTCTAAACGATCGATTTCACTGCTAGACTTACAAATCAAATATTCAATCCAATTCAACATCTTATTTGTTACTCACCCCATTGTCTTGAGAATTAAAAAGCATATTCTGACTTTCCAGCGCTGCTAAGAAATGGATCATCAATACGGAGTGTTATATCTTCAGATCAGACAACACAGGAGATGTGACCAGAGGTGGTGACAAGTCAGAAGGTCACAGATGAGCAGATTTGACAAATGTCAGTCATCCTTATTGTTTATTCACCAAACACCATTGGGAGTTCATTTTACAAAATATAAATGATTATTAGATTTGTATTTTGTTAATACATAACCATTATTAAAAAGCTTAATTAAAATATTTTTTGTTCCCATAGAGAATCTTACATAACCTAACAAAGCTGCTATGTCCTTAAAGGTAATGACAATATTAAGAAATCTGCACTAAATATCCATTTGATCAAACCCAAATCTTTCCTGCCCCTCAGCCTTGCCATTCATTTAATATTGAGAGTGGCCACTAGAGGGGGCAGTTTGGCTACAGAAGAATCAGCTCACCTGTCAGCTCTGAAGGTCATGTGACTGTGTGATCCTGTCGCCCTTATTTTGCTCTTAATTCATTTAAATCTTAATTAGTTTTAGATATAATATTTAAAGTTCTTTATTTCAGGTGTTGTACTCTTGTGTTTTTACTTTATTCTTATTTCTTGTACACTGCACTGTATTCTTTTCTCCCCCCTTCACTGCTGACCTTTCCCATGTGTGTAATATGGTGGGTGTCCACTAGAGTCCACTTCAGTCCCACCCCTCAGTCCTCCTGTTAAAGTCTCCATTCGTCGGACTCTCTGATTGTTTCTCATTCTCTCCTTTCATGTTTCACTGCTCAGGATTTCACTGAATGGTTTCTGCTTTTATCTTTTAGATTTCCTTTTTGTATAAATTGCTGTGTAAAATTTAGAGTGGCCACAAGAGGCAGTAGTTTGGCGACTGACCAATCAGTGACCCCTTCTGTCCATTCTTTGTCTTTCTTATCTGTGTTTCAATTTCAGGTTTGTGGACAAGGTGGGCCAACCCTGGACGGGGTGCCAGTCCACTGCAAAGCCACACATGTGCCCCCATGTCAAGTGTGTGCCAAATGACCAAGAATTCATTTTGTGAAGATGTTGGAGCTTTCAGGGTACCAAGAGTGACAAATCTGGGGACAAAGAGGAGGTGCAGTTTAAAGTTTAATGTGACATCAACTAAAACACCAAACTCTCAGTATGACCGAGATCTGACTGACCGGTGTGTCCTCATCTTCAGACATTCACAGTGAATTAATTCTGAAGTGAAGGACCCTTTTAGTGACCAATGGAGGGTCACAAAATGTCTGTTAAGTGCACAACACTCCAGTCCCCTCTGCCACTCTCTGCTCCTTCATATAGTCACTATTCAAGAGCTCTGAATACTGAGTCTGTATAGCGCCTTTCAGTTGTGCTGATCCAGCAGGACCACATGCCTGCCCTACTTAACAAGTGACATTCTGTGACATTTGGGGGCCTCGGTACTTGTTAGGGTGTCAACCTGAAGGACATGTGGCTGTGAATCAACAGTGACCCCTGCTGGTCAGACTGGTATTTGTAGGTCTGAGGTGTCTCCGCCCCTCATTATGACACACACACCTGATTGGCTACTCAAACCCAATAATAATGGAGACCCCGACAGCCACACTCACCCCGCATTCTCATCCACAAATTCAATCACAAAGGTGCTGCGCCCCAAACCCACCCATCCTATAAATTTAATTTCACCCCAAACTACAAACACAAAGAGGACCTGCGCATGTGGGGATATCAAGTGACCGGTGGAGGGTACTGGTCAGTGGTCACATGGTGTCAGATGGCTGATTGTTACACTGCAGTTAAGACCAAATCCAAACCCTGGATAGAGGGGCTCAGTGAAAGAGGTGTTGAACCTGTGCAGGAGGGTCATTGTGTGTGAGACGCTATAAAATGACAGAGAGCCAGCAGGCCAGTCCAGATACACACCTATTCTGGGGCTGAAGGGGGCGCCGATTACAGTCCTCTTCTTATTGTGACGCACAGAGTATTGGGAAAGAGACCACACCAAACTCCAGGACTTGTCGTTGTATCCAAGGCCGCACTCCCAGACGCCTCCTTTCCTGTCCAGTCCTTTATATGCGACGCCAATCTTCATGAAGCGTCCACTGCACTCCACTTCCCAGTAACAACGAGTCCCAGTCAGAGCCTCTCTGCACAGAACTTGGACACAGTGGTCAAATCTGTCAGGATGATCAGGATATTCCGCTTTTGTCCCCTCACATGTCACCTTCTTGTTCCCTTCAGACAGATGGAGATGTCTGTGTGCTGTGTTGATGTCCAGTGTGAGGGGACAGAAGTCTGAAAGGAAAGAAAAGAAAATGAGTGAGGAAATCTGGGAGTGTGCAATGGGACTGGGGGCAGAGCACAACATAGACAATTAACAAGAACCAATTAGGAGCTGCGCTGACAAGACATTAATAATAAAGAGCTCATCTGATTGGACAGAATCTGTGGGGATTTAAAATAAAATTCCAGAATCACAATAAATCTGAATCCCTTTTATTCTCCAGTACTTCATGTGCAGGAATCTGACTTGGTAGATTTGGAGCTCCTTATAACGGAACACAACATTACAGACAAACAACAGAAATAGCTGAAGTTAAAAAGACAAACTTCAAACCAAGTTGTAGAATAATTCAATTATAAAGGAGATGTGCCGATAGTGATGTGCTAGTGAGATTGTGAGTGCGGAGTGTGTGTTCCTGTGTCACACACACGTCCTCACACTGTACACACACAAACACAGTCTCTGACAGAACACATGAATACACACAGAAGATGGCTAAGTCACTGCTGGGAGAGGCTGTCACTCTGACTAAGAAACTCTGGAGGTGTCTGTTAGTTTGAGTTTGAATTGACCGAAACGTTTGGGAGTTTGTGTGAAGAAGTGATGAGCTGCTGAGAGGAGTCCATGGTGGTCCTTATGACACGGTTAGTGACACGAGATGTCTACAGGTCTGCACAGATGAAGAGCACAGCAGACTTCACCACACACTCTCATTTATTTATAGTGTGCGCCATTGGTGAACCAAACCAGACACCAATGGAGAATGTGATTACACTTTCAGTTACGGCTTTGTGAAACTGAATGAGGATTGGCTGTGAAATATTTAATTTCTTTATCTGGCATATGAAGTCCAATCACCGCTCTGCCTTCTTAGTGATGTGGTGGTGTTCATGTCCCAGCTGAGAGTGTTTATGATTGTTGTGCTCAGAACTTTGAAGGAGTCCACCATATTGACTGCTGAATCATTTCTAGGGTTAGTGGTTGTGACTGCTGTTTGTGAAAGTCAATGGCCATTTCCACTCTCTCAGAGGTCTTGAAGTTCACCAAGACACAAGACGAGACCCCTCTTTTCTAGAAAGTGTTTCATTGCCGTTAGTTATTAGACCAGTAATGGTGGGGTCATCAGTGAACTTAATGATTTAACTGAAGGATCAGTGGACCTGCAGTCATTGGGGTACAAGGAGTAAAGAAGTAGGACTGTCTACAGCCTTGAGGGGCACCTGTGCTGATACAGAGACAGTCTGAGAGGTGGGAGTCCACACAGACATACTAATGTAGCAGCAGACTCCAGCGCCTTTGACTTGGTGTGATGATCAGCATCTCTAACTGCTCTGTAAAGCAGAAACCCTAGCAGTTCTAATGTGGAGTCAGGAACTGATGCAGTAAGCCAGGTGTCCACACAGCAATACGCTGACCAGAGAGAATAATCCTTACTGGGGCTGAAAAGTTGATAAAACTAGCAAGGGATGGGGCACTCAACAAGTGCATCTCCTAAACCCCATGAGAGACCCTGAGCACTTCCCCCTTCTCCTCTTCAGGTGGGAGTTACCTGGCTAGGGGTCCGAGTCTGCAGTTGGTGGTTCATAAGTGCTAAATCCGTATGAAAATTTTCTTAATCAGTGGAGGAGAAATGAAGTCCAATCCCAATAGACAGGAGATGATCTCGTGTGTATGTAATCCTCATATTGTTACAAAAGGCAAAGTTAACAGAAAAAAACAACACGTCAACAGCGAGCAAACAACTCTGGCTGTCCTGATTAGCGCCATCATTATGAGCACAAGGTCACCACGGAGGTCAGAGTTCAAATGGACTGTCCACACAGACCGCTGGCTTTATTAAATTATATGTTTTATTGTCACAGTCCACCTCTTTAATTTAAAATCAATCCACTGTCACACTTCAACACAAACTGACAGCTTGATGCTTTACTGGCCAGCAAACAAGACAGCCATTGAGTGCTGAGAGATGTGAAGTTAATGAAGAAAATCATCATTGAGTGAGCTGAAGCTACTAAGTCATTAAAGGAGAGACAACTGATTCAGTAGAAATGAACTTTAAAATCAAAAGATTTGGGATCAGAATAATAAGAAATGTGAAGAAGAGAAACAGAAATTGCAAAATTCGATTCAGGATAGCATGATGGGCGAGGGGTTGCAGCTGCAGCCTCACAGATTGAGCTTCACGATTTTGAATTTGGCGCCCAGTGGTTGTCTTTGTCAGGTCAACGTGTTCTCCTCATGTCACTCCTGGTTTTCTTCACACAATCCAGAGACATGCATGTTGGGTGAATTGGCGACTCTGAACTGGCCTTGTGTGGTTGTGAGCACCTGATTTAACACAACACAGCCGGAACTGGATTAAACCGGTTTGTCAATGTTGTGTTATAAATCACTTCAATGTAAACCCACCATGTCCATGATGGTCCTCTGACCTGAATGAATCCTATTTATATCATTATATGTCACCTGTTATGTCTGGCTCTCTACTGTTTGTGTCATCGACATGCCCCCAATAGTTTTTGTCCCTTTCCACTTTTTAAACAAGAATCCCAATTTTCTGTAAAGTGCAAACTGACCACAGAGATTGTCATCTTCCATTCTTCATTCCACAGAGCAGACTCTTTGCTTTTAATTTTGAATAAAACAATAAAATAAATGACAATGAGATGAACACAATTATTGGGACCCTCACCTAATGTTCTCTAAATGAATGTTTTCAGGTGAGACCTGCCATGAAGCAATGGATGAAATTTCTACTCCTCTCACCACCCACTCTTCCCACTCTTCTTCAGCTTTGATGGACTTTTTCTCCCAACTGTAACTTCCAGCTCTTCCCATGGATGATGACTTAAATTAATTTTTGGGTGCGTGACTGAAGAACCCTGTGATTCTCATAGTGGACTGATTTTTATTCAGTGATGTTTTTCTAACATCTAATAGCTTCCACAAAACGTTCCATGTCATCTTCTTTTGGTTTAATTCCTACAATGTGTTAAGTCGGGAATAAAGAACACATTTTCTTTTTTATTGAGAAAAGAATGGAGGATGTCAAGTAATTTTGTCAGCTTTAACTTATTTCACTTAAATTTGTGATTCTTTTTTAATCCAATTCTTGTTGCTGTGTCTGTATATCTAAACACTGTTTATGTATATGTTAATGGTGGTGGGCATTGTGTTTTTTATGTGAAACACACTGAGCTAATTTAATTGAATGCCATGTGCTATATAAAGGGATTATTATCATCAATACTATAAGGGAATGACTGAAGTGGAAAAGCATCAGAAAGGAGACACTGGAAATACAGAAAGAGAAAACAGCAGGAAGTGCTAAGAAAAAAAAGAGAATAGAAAAAGGACAAGGGACACTGGAGGTCAGACTATTGTTAGGTCGATATGACGTAGTTGGCAGGATATCATTTTTATTTCCCATGAGTCCACTTGACACTTAAGTCTAATAGAATTCTTTGGTGCTTCCCTGTCCTGAATCTAAATATCCCATAATGCACCAGTAACAGGACCCCTGTCACTTTCAGCTCATCAGTTACACCACACTCACATAATGCTTTCTGCTGGCTACACTTTCATATCATAAGCCCAGCATGAGGTATTAAAAGGGAAATGATGATACATTTAATGAATTGACAGACTCACATTGTAAAAACTCCTCTCTGTTCTGAGGTTCAGGATGCCGTAAGGTGAAGATTGGAGCTTCACGACCTGAAAATACAAAGAAAAGGGAAGAATGGAGAATGTAAAAATTATGGTTGTCAGAAGATTAATATTTTATATTTTGTTTAATCAAACTTTGTTTATGAAATTAATCGTGATTAATCACACATTATGTTGCATATGTTAAAATGTTCATTGGTATCAGTTTAGATTAGGTGTCCATAATTACGTTGTATTTTACCATGTAATCACCTGTATAATTACAGAGTTACTAGGTGTTATTACCTGTACTTACTGTGTAATGCTGTGGTTAAGTATTTAACCGTAATTGTCATTCCACAATTTATGTGCAAACCTCCTTAGAAAAATTGTGGAATAACAATTACAATTTAGTACTTAATTATAGTGTTACACTGTATTACAAGGTAATAACATCCATTACTTTGTAATTCATTCATCCATCCATCCTCTTCCGCTTATCCGAGGTCGGGTCGCGGGGGTAGCAGCTTAAGCAGAGAAGCCCAGACTTCCCTCTCCTCGGCCACTTCTTCCAGCTCTTCCGGGAGAATCCCAAGGCATTCCCAGGCCAGCCGGGAGACATAGACCCTCCAGCGTGTCCTGGGTCTCCCCCGGGGCCGGTTGGACGTGCCCGGAACACCTCACCAGGGAGGCGTCCAGGAGGCATCCTGATCAGATGCCCGAGCCACCTCATCTGACTCCTCTCGATGCGGAGGAGCAGCGGCTCTACTCTGAGCCCCTCCCGGATGACTGAGCTTCTCACCCTATCTTTAAGGGAAAGCCCAGACACCCTGCGGAGGAAACTCATTTCAGCCGCTTGTATTCGCGATCTCGTTCTTTCGGTCACTACCCATAGCTCATGACCATAGGTGAGGGTAGGAACGTAGATCGACTGGTAAATTGAGAGCTTTGCCTTACGGCTCAGCTCCTTTTCACCACGACAGACCGATGCAGAGCCCGCATCACTGCGGATGCCGCACCGATCCGCCTGTCATCTCACGCTCCATTCTTCCCTCACTCGTGAACAAGACCCCGAGATACTTGAACTCCTCCACTTGGGGCAGGATCTCCCCCAACCCTGAGAGGGCACTCCACCCTTTTCCGGCTGAGGACCATGGTCTCGGATTTGGAGGTGCTGATTCTCATCCCAGCCGCTTCACACTCAGCTGCGAACCGATCCAGAGAGAGCTGAAGATCACGGCCTGATGAAGCAAACAGGACAACATCATCTGCAAAAAGCAGTGACCCAATCCTGAGTCCACCAAACCGGACCCCTTCAACACCCTGGCTGCGCCTAGAAATTCTGTCCATAAAAGTTATGAACAGAATGGTGACAAAGGGCAGCCCTGGCGGAGTCCAACTCTCACTGGAAGCGGGCTGACTTACTGCGGCAATGCGGACCAAGCTCTGACACCGTTGTACAGGACCGAACAGCTCTTATCAGGGGTCCGGTACCCCATACTCCCGAGCACCCCACAGGATTCCCCGAGGGACACGGTCGAATGCCTTTTCCAAGTCCACAAAACACATGTAGACTGGTTGGGCAAACTCCCATGCACCCTCCAGGACTCTGCTAAGGGTGAAGAGCTGGTCCACTGTTCGCGACCAGGGCGAAAACCACACTGTTCCTCCTGAATCCGAGGTTCACTATCCGACGGACCCTCCTCTCCAGAACCCCGAATAGACTTTTCCAGGGAGGCTGAGGAGTGTGATCCCTCTATAGTTGGAACACACCCTCCGGCCCCCCTTTTTAAAGAGGGGGACCACCACCCGTCTGCCAATCCAGAGGCACTGTCCCGATGTCCATGCGATGTTGCAGAGGCGTGTCAACCAAGACAGTCCTACAACATCCAGAGCCTTAAGGAACTCGGGCGTATCTCATCCACCCCGGGGGCCCTGCCACCAAGGAGTTTTTTGACCACCTCGGTGACTTCAGTCCCAGAGATGGGAGAGCCCACCTCAGAGTCCCCAGGCTCTGCTTCCTCATGGAAGGCATGTTAGTGGGATTGAGGAGGTCTTGAAGTACTCCCCCACCGACCCACAACGTCCGAGTGAGGTCAGCAGCGCACCATCCCCACCATATACGGTGTTGACACTGCACTGCTTCCCCTCCTGAGGCGCGGACGGTGGACCAGAATCTCCTCGAAGCCGTCCAAAGTCGTTCTCCATGGCCTCTCCAAACTCCTCCCATGCCCGAGTTTTGCCTCAGCAACAACCGGCCGTTCGCTTGGCCTGCGGTACCTATCAGCTGCCTCCAGAGACCCACAGGACAAAAAGTCCTATAGGACTCCTTCTTCAGCTTGACGGCATCCCTCACGCGGTGTCCACCAATGGGTTTGGGGATTGCCCCACCTTACGGCCACAGCTCCAGTCAGCCACCTCAACAATAGAGGCACTGAACATGGCCCATTCGGACTCAATGTCCCCACCTCCCTCGGGGCGTGGTTGAAGTTCTGCGGAGGTGGGAGTTGAAGCTACTTCTGACAGGGGACTCTGCCAGCCGTTCCCAGCAGACCCTCACAACACGTTTGGGCCTACCAGGTCTGACCGGCATCTTCCCCACCATCGAAGCCAACTCACCACCAGGTGGTGATCAGTTGACAGCTCCCCCTCTCTTCACCCGAGTGTCCAAGACATATGGCGCAAGTCCGGCGACACACCACAAAGTCGATCATCGACCTGAGGCCTAGGGTGTCCTGGTGCCAAGTGCACATATGAACACCCTTATGCTTGAACATGGTGTTCGTTATGGACAATCCGTGGCGAGCACAGAAGTTCAATAACAAAACACGCTCGGGTTCAGATCGGGGCCATTCCTCCCAATCACGCCCTTCCAGGTCTCACTGTCATTGCCCACGTGAGCATTGAAGTCTCCCAGCAAAACGAGGGAATCCCAGAAGGTATGCCCTCTAGCACCCCTCCAGAGACTCCAAAAAGGGTGGATACTCCAAACTGCTGTTAGCGCATACGCACAAACAACAGTCAGGACCCTTCCCCCCACCCGAAGGCGGAGGGAAGCCACCCTCTCGTCCACCGGGGTAAACCCCAATGCACAGGCTCCGAGTCGGGGGGCAATAAGTATGCCCACACCTGCTCGGCCTCTCACCGGGGCAACTCCAGAGTGGTAGAGAGTCCAGCCCCTCTCAAGGAGATTGGTTCTAGAGTCCAAGCTGTGCCTCGAGGTGAGTCCGACTATATCTAGCGGAACCTCTCACCTCGCGCACTAGCTCAGGCTCCTTCCCTTCAGAGAGGTGACATTCCACGTCCCAAGAGCCAGTTTCTGTAGCCGAGTATCAGACCACCAAGGTCCCCGCCTCCGGCCACCACCCAACTCGCACTGCACCCAACCTCCTTGGCCCCTCCCATAGGTGGTGAGCCCATGGGAGGAGGACCCACGTTACCTCTTCGGGCTGTGCCCGGCCGAGCCCCATGGGTGCAGGCCCGGCCACCAGGCGCTCGTCATCGAGCTCCACCCCCAGGCCTGGCTCCAGAGGGGGCCCGGTGACCAGCGTCGGGCAAGGGAAAGCGTCGTCCACAGTTTTTATTCTTCATTGGAGGTGTTGAACCGTTCTTTGTCCCATCCCTCACCTAGGACCAGTTTGCCTTGGGTGGCCCTACCAGGGGCATAACGCCCCGGACAACATAGCTCCTAGGATCATTGGGACACGCAAACCCCTCCACCACGATAAGGTGACGGCTCAAGGAGGGGCACTTTATTACTTTGTAATTATACAGGTAAATTCAAAGGTACATACAGCAAAATTATGAATACTTAATCTAAATTGATTTTGGTTAATTATTATATCCTATTAACTACATCATTAAAACAGCTATAAATATAATAATGTCAGTATTGTGATATACCTGAAATAATTCTCAGAGGATTTCAGAAATTCCATTCATTTTCAAATTTATGACAAATAACAGACAGTATTTTGGACATGTCTGTAACTTTGCTCAAGGCCACTGTCATCATTATTTCAACCTTCTTAACCAGTTGCTAAGGCACACAAGTTTGTTCACATTTTCAGATTCAATAGTAGATCTATTTTATTTGCACAATATGAAAAAGAAAAAAGGAAGTTGCACAATGCGGCATTGAACAGGAGCATCAAAGACTGATTTTGAAATTAAATAACAAACAACCTGAGTCACTACATCCTAATTATATTGTCAGGTTGTAATCCAATAGTTTGCTTGTTTTTATTGCTTGTTTGTATTTATTAATATTTTCATTCTGTTTTATGAAATAAATAACATTATTCGGAAAACCATTGAATTGCTTTGGTGGTTACTTGTGTTTATTTCGAATGCTTACAGTTGCAGGAGCTCTAGAATGAATGTCTAGTAAAAGAAGACCCTTTGTTATTTAGGCAACTGTTGTTACATTACAGCTTTAGGTGACAAAGTATTCTCAGCCTTTTTAATGTATGGTTTGAAGATGTGATCACTTACATAAAATAATCCTGAAAGCAGCAATTACAATTCTGGGATTAAAAATCTCAGGATCTGATCTACTTGCAAATAATTCACCCACAAAGAGCTGCCCTTTCTGTGTTCATAGTTAGCTTAATAACAAGACACTTTATCATTACTTCAATAATTACAAGGCTACAATCCACAAGCAGACCTTTGGAAGCTCATAACTCACCTGCACAGTTCCAGTACTTTCTCCAGCCAGGTTAGTTTACCAAACTCTGCAGATTTTAACATGGCCAGCTCTTCATTGTCGTGTGTGTACTGTATACTACTTTGATTTTACACAGAGTGATGTCTGAAATGTTAGTTTTAAAATGAAAGTTTACACCAAGAAGAATCATAGATGTCTCCTCCATTGTTATATTAATGACTTAATTTCACATGAATTAAGAAATGCAATGCTCCTGACCGTGATATGTATGGGATAAAACATTTGTATATAGCATATAAGGTAAAGTTCAGTTCAAGACATTGCAGCAGACTGCGTCAGATGAGATGAGAGCAGATCAGTGCAGTTCAGATGACAAAGGGATGAGAAAAGGGGTGACCAGAGAAGGAATGGGACACTAAATTCCGGAATCTCACCATTGTGTTATTTTAATAGATCAAGGCTTTTAAATTAAGCTCAAGTGTTAACACATTAATGCTGACAGCTCTAGTTAAGATGTAATTGTATGATGTTAAATTCTTAAACACTAATTACAAATGTAATGCAGTTAAAATAAAGCAACAAAACATGTGGATCAAGTCTGCACACAGAGCCCACCGGTGTGTTGATGATGCGGTGACTCCAAGTCCGAGTTTTATTTACCAACAACTTGATCAGCCAGGGCAGATGTGAGGGTCTTGATTGTGGGCTTGACCTCTGCTTTAGATACCAACATCTCAGAGCTCCATGATAAGAAACTGTCCGAGTTCAGCCTGCATAGTCCAATCCACCATTGGATCTCAGACTTTCTTCCAGGTAGTAAACAGTGCCGGTGCAGTTGGCCGCACACATGTCTGACCTGTTAACCCTCGTCACCTCACTTTCTGTTTTCCTCTCCTGTGTTGTCAGTTGGCCACAGCTCAGCAGTTCTGGTCGTGGACAGACATTGTTAGGCTCCATTTATGTTCATCAGTGCAGAACTGCTTTAGCTTACAGATTTGTTTAAACACACAGTATCATGATATGTAAACTTTATATAGTTTATTATTTGTAAAGTCTGTTAATGTGTTTCACCTGTGAACTTGTTATGTGCACTCAGTGGAGTGTTCAAGTGGTCCTGAAGTGGTCAGGGTTCTAATGCACTCCTCTAATTTGCTTATCTTTTCACCAAAATATATGAAGAAATACTCTCGCTATGTGAAACTCTCTTTAGTGTCAGTGTGTGTAATGAGTCTGAGTATATGACACCACACTTAGAAAACACGTGAGTCTGGGGAAGCATGGTGGAAAAATTAATTAACGTGAACTTTTAAAGTGGAGCCCATCTGATAAAATGTAAAGGACAGAGAAGACAGCAGAATCTCATTCAGATTTCGTGACATCACAAAGCACTGAAGTTGATCCCAATATAAATTTCATTAAGGTCATTACTGCTTTCAAGATCACAACACTTCAGTTGTCCACCGAGAGGGTCCTGCCAGTTTAACACAACTTTCTGTTCCTTATTTTATGTTGGTCGCAATGCAGAGCAAATGCAAAGAATCCAAATGTGAAATGAAGAAGTAGCTTTTAAGGGAGTAAACAGAAAAAGTATCTCTATATACATAAAGCGATAAACTGTCTGACGTGTGACATCTGTGCCAGGGCATAATGTCATCTAGTGTCCACCAGAAGTTAGCAATGTCCAAGGAACAGAAGAAACGAGAAGCACAAAGAAAGAGGAATGTAAGGACTTGCATGTCTGGTGCTCAGAGGTTCATAAATGTACAACACGATCAAAACAGATAGGCGTACCATTGTACCATTAACTGTGTTTAAAAAACAGGTGTTTCACTAAGCTAATAAGAAATCAAATATTTACCTTAAACATTCAAGAACTCTGTTTAATATGAGAGTATAAGATCACTCAGCTAGTCACTGTAACAGTAAAGGCTTAGAGATAAATGTAAAAGAGCAGGCCTTCGTCAGGTATCTCACTGTCCCTGATATTGTCACCCTGGCCCTCCTAATGGAGTTTAACAAAACATGAAGAGTCACAGTACCTGGTGGAGTCCATGTCAGGATGTCCCACTGGCTGATCTTCTTCAGACTCTTTTTCAGACATGACAGCTCCTTTAGCAGGTCCTCAGAAGAAAAGTTAGCTGTGACGGTGAAGCTGAGCGAGTCTCCATCAGCAGGAAGGACACAGCGAGATGAGAAACTCTGCATCAGGAGAGGAGGGGGAACAAGAAGGAATAAAAAGTAACCTTAATAAGAAGGACCTCCTCTAAACTAAACATCAGTGTGGTGGACATTCATCTTGGGTTTAGATAGAGAGATTACTTCTCATTCATTCATTGGTTATTTACGGCAGAATGTTTCATTATAATGGACCAAAAAATGTCATCGGCCTTGACTCTTAAAAAGCTTTTCACCAGCGATATTTTCATAACGAAAATGAGAACTAGAACTAAAAATAGTGTTTTTCGTTTTACAAGAATGATAAATTAAATTAAAGCAAACAGAGAAACTAATAATAAATAAAAATAAAAATTAGTGATATGTCAATGAACTAAAAAGAGAACAAAAGAGTAAAAAAAAAAAAAAAACAGCAATAGCATTTTCATTCAATCCATTTCATTTGTGCAGAGGAGTTGTTTGCAGGTCGCCTTGAGCCTTCAGTTACGTTGTGCTGTTTACTATGCGGTGATCTTGTACCTTGGGCTTACTGTAGTCATGTGGTGCAGCTTCCGTAAGGACCGCTGTTTGTTTGTTGAGTACATTTGGTTTGTCAGGTTGAAGCAGTCAGCACGTGTGGTTGCTGATGGCGAGTTTTGCACAGATGTTTGCAGGTAGAAAGCAAGAAAGTAACATGTGGAAATACTTTAATTACAGAGCAGATGATAATAAAAGCAAATGTAACGTGCAAGAAGAAGAAAAGAGTCTCGGAGTTTCAGTGCAGGACCAACTGGATCAGCACTTAGTGGAGGTCCAGCACTTCTCTGGCTGTAAATTTGATTTCTGTATAATTTCAATATTTTTTATCTTTTTCACCATCAAAATTGCTGAATTTGCGCATTTCCTAATCAAATACAAGGGAGAAACGTGAGGTGCGGCAGCGACGAGCCTCACCTCCCCTCGGACTGCGCTGTCCCTCACACACGGGGTTGATGTCTGCAGTTGGTGTGTGCTTGTTGCTGTCTCTCTGTATGTCGCCAATATAAGGTTTGCAGACACGTTTATTATACGCCATGACTTTTCACAGTCTGGCTAATATCTTTAATGAATGTGTGTGACATATTTAGTCTTGCTGATCGGACATAAAACCGCAGTGAGAAGGCACAAGGCGAGGTAGACAGTACCGTGCTGCCCTGAAGGGAGCAGATGTGAGCCTAACAGGTGCTCATTGCTGCTGTTCTTCTATGCAGAGGCTCTCAGCACCAATAAAGTTAGCGATTTCAGAAAGTCAAGTGCACTGCAGTGGGCCGTTTATTTTTATTTTTGATTTTCGTGGAGAAGGAGAGGTGCATGGACTTTATTTACAAATAAAGGTAAGACAATAAACGGTTTTCAATTTAATAAAAAAAAATGGGATCAGACTAAGAAAAAAAATCCAATTTTTAAAGAATAAATTTTGACCTTAAATAAAATATTCCTTTGCTTTTCCTGTTATCCTTTTGTTGAGCAGTCTGTATTAAAATTGATTAATGCATAAGAATTAAAATCTTTTAAAAACAACTAAATATTTCTATTAAGGTCAAAATTTTAAATCCGTTTTTATACACCTCTCTATACTTTCATTTGTATTAAATGAGTATAAATTGTGAAATTGCAACGGCAAATTTAGAACATATGGAGGGTGAGGAGCAAAAGCGCTCTCTCTGTTCTCTTTTGCCACTGTAAATATAATGTTCTTTCTTAGCCAATATGTGGGTAAAGAATGCCGATGACATATTAAACATAACAAGTAGTCAGTGTGCATGCTGCCAATTGAATAGTGAATACGATATGGGTTCATATATTTGTAAATCTGATTCCGAAGGAGTCAGTGCCTCACGAACATCACCACACGTCACTGCTTCAATGCTGGCACCAGAAATTGTCAACATACAGTCTGCTGGTGCCCCTCATAGTGGCTGAGGACATCGTCTGTGCTACTGTATTACAGGCGCTTGTCAAGAGAATATTTTCACTGTGAGGCTATCTGTGCAATGGATGCCGTTTCAACATGAACCAATCTCTTGATATGCGTGCTTGTTTAAATCTTAACAGCAAGGTGCTCGCACAGACTGGTTTCTTGGGTTGAAACATTTGATCTTGCTGACTACGCTCATTAGGCCACTTCATCTGTTTGCTCATTGATAGTCAAACTGTGTTTAACTACATTATGAACTGTGAGTGTATTTTGTTGACTGAAACATAACTTGCATTGAAATATGTGTAGACCTTTGTGGTCTTGCAACAAAAAAAAAAACTAAAATTGCACAAATATTATATAAAAAGGCCAGAACTAAATAAAATAAAAACAAAATTTTTAAACACAGAGATAAATAAAAATAAAAAAAATCACTCCACTGAAAACTAGAATGAAATAAAAATAAATTTTATAAATTAAAATCTAAAATTAATATCAAAACTGAAATATCACTGCTTTTCACACAGAAGTGCACAAGAGATGAGTCATCAGACTAGATAAGTGGAGTGAGGGGGCAAGAGACAGGCAGGTGAAGAACTGACTTAGCAGACAAAACAAGGCATTGGGGAGGGATGGATGGATGGATGGATGGATAGATGGATAATTTGTCCCAAGGAGAAAATCTGGCAAATAAATTAAAGACTTACACACACTATTCATTATAATCTTACAAGAGAAGTTCCACAGCTAGAAAGTGTGTGACTTGTCAGAAAGACTTGGGGGCCTTTTTTGCACTCATCACAGTTCTGTAATCTGCCCTGTAGAACACAAATGTGGGACCACATCAGGAATATTGTGTGTTGTGTGAGAGACCAGGCTGGACTGTGGGGTTTGAGCTGTGAAGAAATGCTGAAGGATTTGAATGTCATCAGTTAAATGACACGAGGAGTTAACATGACAGAAGTGTTTAAAGATATGAAGGAGTTGGTGTCTTATTTTCTCAGGTGGTGTCAATTAAAATGTGTCTTATTAAGAATAAATGGCATATAAATTTGTATCTTCAAACAATCAACTGTAGATTTACCTCCCTGTCATGTAAATGAAGGCTGAGCTTTGAGATTTTAGCATAAACTGTGGAAATATTAGTCAAATATGACATTGGACTGAAAGGCCTGTTCTTGTCATGTTGTACAAACTCATCTGATCTTTTAAATTTCTCTCTAAATGTTTTCAGGTCCCTCACACCCCAGTCTGATCAGACACCCTGTGAAGTGTCACTCTCACCTGCAGGAAGTGGAGATGGTCCTTGGTCTCTGAAAGCTCCTTCAGCTCAGCTTCTCTCCTCTTCAGCTCCTCAATCTCCTTCTCCAGTTGCTCCATGACTGTTTTAGCCTTCTCAATTTCTCTCTTTTCCTGTTCTCTGATCTTCTCAGTCAGGTTCTTGTAGGTTTCCTCAATGCAGTGAATCAGATCAGTGAAGCTCTTCTCATGTTTCCCCATCACTCTTTCCACAGAAAGCTGTTTGGATATGAAAAAAAAAAAAATGAATGGAGTCATCTAATTAAAAAAAAAAATTCACAGACACAGTCACATGACACTTTTTTTTTTTTTATTCTGATGATGTAGAGGAGAGTTTGAATTAGGAGAAGGGTGGTAGGAGTATTCCCTGCCTAGTGTTCCCCTGGTACTCTGGGTAGCAACATCTTCTTAAGCAACTCTGTAGGATGTATGAGAGCCATTGGCACAACCTACAAGGGGACAGCACTATTGTCATGTGAGGACCCTGGTAGTGTTACGCAGGGTGGTCTTTTAAAGAGACTCAACTGGTTATCCTGGGTTTTAGAGTGGAGCAGGACAATGTTAACCTGGAGTGGAGAATGAAAGGCAGATGGGGAAAGAAGAAGAATCAGAAAAAGAAGAAGAAAAATAATAGGTATTGTTGCGAAAAGCTGGTCTGTTGTAAGGTAATTGTGTGAAAGTACAATATCCATCCATTATCCAACCACAGGGTCACAGGGGATCCCGGGCAGGGTGCCAGCCCACTGCAAGGCGCGCGCACACACAACCCCACACACCAAGAACAATTTAGAATCGCCAGTACACTCAACCTGCATGTCTTTGGACTGTGGGAGGAAACCCATGCAGACACGGGGAGAACATGCAAACTCCATGCAGGGAGGACCCGGGAAGTGAACCTGGGCATCCTTACTATGAGGCACCAGCGCTACCACTGCGCCACCGTGCTGCCCAAAGTAAAATATATATATATAGTGTTATTTGAAGATTAAAGATTAAAACTGTCAAGTTTAACTTTGGTCGGGCAAATTTTAAGCAGATGCTGCAAAGTCTAAGGAGGATGGACTGAGAGTAGCTTTGTGGAGACAGTCGAGGAGCAGTGCAACAGGTTTAAAAATGGTTTACATGTAATGCAGGACAGGTACAGACCTGAATTTGGAATGCAAAGGAAATTTAAAAAATCTCCACAGTGGGTTAATAAACAGTTAAAAAAGAAGCTGTAGAGAAAAAAAAAAAACAGACGATAAGGTGAATTAAGACTTCACACTCCATTGTGGATCGTAGGGCGTATGAGAACATGAGGGCAACCATTAAGTAGGATATCAGGGAGGCTAAAAGACAGTTAGAGAGGAATAGAATAGATAAGATGAAAGAAGACCCTAAAAGATTCTTTTACTATTTTAGTAATAAAGCATCAGTCAAGGAGGAGAAGAACTGCATCAGGAATAGTAAAGAGGAATTAAAAAATACAGCCAGTGAACATACTGTGGAATTAGGAAGGACTGGAAAATGGCAAATATTATCTAATTATCTAAAAAGGGTGACCAGGCAAATCTAAGCAATGATAGGCCAGTAAGCTGAATGTGCAACACAGGGAAATTAATGGAAGGAATTATTAAGGAAAAGATTGAGCAGCACATAGCAAGACTTGGAATGGATTCAGAAGAGGGAGGTTGTGTTTTACTTCTTCTTCTTCTTTCTGCTGCTCCAGTTAGGGGACGCCACAGTGGATCATCTTCTTTCATATCTTTCTGTCCTCTGCATCTTGCTCTGTTACACCCATCACCTGCATGTCCTCTCTCACCACATCCAAAAACCTTTTCTTACTACTTTCTCTTTTTCTCTTCCCTGGCAGCTCTATCCTTAGCATCCTTCTCCCAGTATACCCCTCATCTCTCCTCTGCACATGTTCAAACCAACGCAATCTCTCCTCTCTGACTTTGTCTCCCAAGCGTCCAATTTGAGCTGACCCTCCAATATCTTCATTTCTAATCCTGTCCATGATCGTCACACCCAATTCAAATCTTAGCATCTTTAACTCAGCCACCGTCTCCAAACCATATAACATTGCTGGTCTCACTAATATCAGAGAGTGGATCAGATGATATTATTTATCTGGACTTTCAGAAAGCAAAAAAGGCACCACATGAGAAGTTGGGCATGAAACTAAAAGAAGTGGCAGATTAGGGTGATGTTTTTAGATGGGTGCAGAATTGGCTCAGAAACAGGAAGCAGAGGGTGATGGTGCGAGGAACCTCATCAGAACTGGCAGATGTTAAGAGTGGTGACCAACAGGGGTCAGTGCTAGGGCTGCTGCTATTTTTAATATATATAAATGATTTAGATAGGAATATACAGTATTGTGAAAAACTATTTGCCCCCTTCCTGATTTCTTATTCTTTTGCATGTTTGTCACACAAAATGTTTCTTATCATCAAACACATTTAACCATTAGTCAACTATGACACAAGTAAACACAAAATGCAGTTTTTAAATGATGGTTTTTATTATTTAGGGAGAAAAAAAATACAAACCTACATGGCTCTGTGTGAAAAAGTAATTGCCCCCTTGTTAAAAAATAACCTAACTGTGGTGTATCACACCTGAGTTCAATTTCCGTAGCCACCCCCAGGCCTGATTACTGCCACACCTGTTTCAATCAAGAAATCACTTAAATAGGAGCTGCCTGACACAGAGAAGTAGAACAAAGGCACCTCAAAAGCTAGACATCATGCCAAGATCCAAAGAAATTCAGGAACAAATGAGAACAGAAGTCATTGAGATCTATCAGTCTGGTGAAGGTTATAAAGCCATTTCTAAAGCTTTGGGACTCCAGTGAACCACAGTGAGAGCCATTATCCACAAATGGCATAAACATGGAACAGTGGTGAACCTTCCCAGGAGTGGCCGGCCGACCAAAATTACCCCAAGAGCGCAGAGGCGACTCATCTGAGAGGTCACAAAGACCCCAGGACAGCGTCTAAAGAACTGCAGGCCTCACTTGCCTCAATTAAGGT
Source organism: Polypterus senegalus (assembly GCF_016835505.1). Taxonomy (NCBI): domain Eukaryota; kingdom Metazoa; phylum Chordata; class Cladistia; order Polypteriformes; family Polypteridae; genus Polypterus; species Polypterus senegalus. The sequence goes on along the minus strand of NC_053157.1, from coordinate 243,083,515 downwards.
CAGTGTTCACGACTCCACCATAAGAAAGAGACTGGGCAAAAACGGCCTGCATGGCAGATTTCCAAGACGCAAACCACTGTTAAGCAAAAAGAACATTAGGGCTCGTCTCAATTTTGCTAAGAAACATCTCAATGATTGCCAAGACTTTTGGGAAAATACCTTGTGGACTGATGAGACAAAAATTTAACTTTTTGGAAGGCAAATGTCCCGTTACATCTGGCGTAAAAGGAACACAGCATTTCAGAAAAAGAACATCATACCAACAGTAAAATATGGTGGTGGTAGTGTGATGGTCTGGGGTTGTTTTGCTGCTTCAGGACCTGGAAGGCTTCCTGTGATAGATGGAACCATGAATTCTACTGTCTACCAAAAAATCCTGAAGGAGAATGTCCGCCCATCTGTTCGTCAACTCAAGCTGAAGCGATCTTGGGTGGTGCAACAGGACAATGACCCAAAACACACCAGCAAATCCACCTCTGAATGGCTGAAGAAAAACAAAATGAAGACTTTGGAGTGGCCTAGTCAAAGTCCTGACCTGAATCCAATTGAGATGCTATGGCACGACCTTAAAAAGGCGGTTCATGCTAGAAAACCCTCAAATAAAGCTGAATTACAACAATTCTGCAGAGGAGTGGGCCAAAATTCCTCCAGAGCTGTAAAAGACTCATTGCAAGTTATCGCAAATGCTTGATTGCAGTTATTGCTGCTATGGGTGGCCCAACCAGTTATTAGGTTCAGGGGGCAATTACTTTTTCACACAGGGCCAGGTAGGTTTGGATTTTTTTTTCTCCCTAAATAATAAAAACCATCATTTAAAAACTGCATTTTGTGTTTACTTGTGTTATATTTGACTAATGGTTAAATGTGTTTGATGATCAGAAACATTTTGTGTGACAAACATGCAAAAGAATAAGAAAGGACAGCTGCAGTACAACCTTTTAAATGTTCGAAGCGTCACACAAAATGCAGAAAAATGTGGCACGGCAGCAGCAGCAAGCTAGCAGCTGATTGAGCAAAGAGGAGGTATTAAAATAACTGTTATTTGTTTTCCATTGTATCACCATTTAAGAGGGGTTTCAGAGGATCGGCCACGTCTCCTTGGGGTGCATTAATCTCCCATCTTCACAACTGCATGTAGCGCTGGAGTTGGAGGGGTTGGACCAGAGTCTAGTGTGTAATAGTTGTGTTCTGGTTTAGGGTGTGAGGTGTCACCTTATCAAACTTGTGAGGCAGAGATATTAAAAATGAGTGTCTAGATGTTGATCAAGGGATTTCTGATTTCATTTCATTTTATGAACTTTTTGCTTATTAACCTTTACCATCAAATGTCAGTTATAATTCTCAGTTTTGAGTCTTTATATATACCAGTTTGCTGCATTTTTATATCCTTTATCTTACTTTCATTATTACTACTAACTGCCATTGTCACTATGACTTATACTTGTAGGGCCCACTCAGGTGTCATTGTGATGAGGGTTAGTGGGCCAGAAGGACAATCAGATGTAAGTGTAGAGTATGAGGTGCACACTGTCCAGGATCATCAACCCCAAAGCTGGAGGTTTTCAGCTGCTTTCAGGGCCTTGCAGAGCTGGAAGGTCACTCTGATATCTTTGAGACAGTAGGTAGAGATGAGGAGCCCTAAAAGTAGCCATAGTTAGGAATTCAGTTATTTTGAGAATTGAGATGAAGTTCTGCTCCTGATACAGAGAGTCTCACATGCTGTGTTGTCTTTTGAGTACACAGGTAGAAAATTTCTATGGATGGCTGCCAGAGCAGAGGAAGATCCAGGTGTCATTATCAAGCTTGTCCAGATGTCACAGAATAATTAAAATAGATGGGACAGATTGCAAGTTCTGCAGGAGAAATTTAAGAGTTAAGTGTAAAGCTGAGGAGCAGAACTGACAAAGTGGTCATCTCAGGACTTCTACCTGTGCCATATCAGTCCATGTGAGATTAGGAAGATTAGATGACTTAATACACATCTGAAATGTTTGTCTGGGAAGAAGTTGGGATGGGTTATATTTCAACTGGAGCGGCACTAATGTAAGCATAATATGTGTCACAAATAAATTAATGAAAGCAATTATCAGGAAAAGACTGAGCAACACAGATCTAGGTGAGGAGTGCCAGTGAGCAGTCAGTGTGGGTTTAGATGAGGATTTCCTGTTTCAATAATGTGCTGGAATTCTATAATAAAACAAGAAAAGCATAAACCAGTATGGAGGTCAGTCTGGCAGGAGGGCTGACATTCAGTCACTTGTTCATCCTTGACTGTCACTTCTGTGTCTTTACTGGACTGCACCATATTAAGTGACAAGTTATAACCCACCCAATTACTTTGAACAGAAGGACACACCCCAGTTGTCTGATTCTGCTGTGTTTATTATTTTAGTACACCAGATGGTGCTGAGCTTTATAATGGAAGTCTGTGCTAAATAAATCAGATTGTAAAAGTTTAGTCTGTCCAGGCACATAAATGTGTGTGAAGAGTTCTTGTTCTACCGATGAGAACATTCTTATAAATGGATCCTGGAAGAACTGGGCATGAAACAGGAAGCAATTCTGGACAGTGTGCCAGTCAAATGTGCGTCCAGGTCACAAAGAAATCCACAGTGGAAATCCTAAAGGGGCAAATTACAGTCACTGCCAATTAACCAACTTGACATTTGAGGAAGTGGGAGACAAAATGGAGATACCAGTAATGGTAAACACCTCAAGGACCATGAATGGTGATCTGTAAGGCAACAGAAGTGACCATCACACCACCTTACTGTCCTTTGTCATACAATTTGAATGGATAAATTGTATTTCCGCTACATAGTAAATGTGTGTTTGCCGCTTCTGTCTGTCTGGTCTGCTTGTGTGGGTATGAAGATAGTCCATACATCCTATTTGAGGAACAGACAAGTTATTGACACCTGAACACCTGAAGGCAGGACAATTGGTTGTAATAGAAATTTGCATAAATCACACCATTATATGACAGGAGAAAGAGAACAACAATTGGAGGAAAAAGACAAGAAAACTCGCTAAACAGAGGAGCATCTGTGAAAAGGAACTACGGCTCTAAAGACCAGTCTAAATAGGTGAAGATCAGCGATCGTCTCCAGGGACATGAATCTTGAATTTAATCCCAACTAGCAGACTCGGTGAGCTCACTGCAGTCCTTTTATTATAATGGCTCAGGACTGACTGGGAAAACATTTTACATTTAAATTTTCAGATTCTTTCATTTCCACATTATACAGTCAGACAACTTGAACTCAGGAGTGTTGTGTGAACTTTAGAATGGGCTGAGGTGTGTATTTCACTCTGTATATTTTTATTCACATGTATGGGGGGTTATTGTGTGTTGAATGTCATTGTCATCTTTGTGTCTCTCTTTTTTAATTGTTCATGTTTTCCTTCTTTTCTGAAATTGCCTTATAACTGTCTTTTTGACGTATACTGTATATATTCATTTGACTTTAGAACTGATGATATCAATAGATGAATGTACGACAGGACTCTTCATGGGCTGTTACTGGCCTGTTCTTATATTAGTTTAGGAAGGCGAGTGGCAGCAATCGGCTCGTTTCAGCAGATCAGCATGTAAACAAGTGGAGGTGCGCGTTATCGGCACTCAGTCCAGCAGCCTAACACCTTCACTTATGGAGTCCAATAAAGCTGCGATAAATCAGAATGAACAGAGAAAGTCCATTAGGGAATGTTGTGTCGACTGATCCAATCAGAACATCAGTGCCAACCTTCATCATGGAGTTAGTGCTAGGGAAAGTGAAGTCACCTTTTAGTGGAGGAATGAGAAACCTGAGGACATGAGGGTCTTGTGGTCTAAACTCCTAATGACTAAAACATAAAATGCTGTAAGCAGTGAAACGCCATGAAGGACACAATAAACCATCTTCTCTGCTTCTCCATCTCCCTGTCCTCATACGTCATCACCACAAACTCTCACAACCCTTTGAATTTTTTTTCCTCTCTTTGATATGAAATGTTGTCTTAATTCCACTAACCTTCATCTCCTCTGCTGTCTTCCTCGTCTCCCTCAGTTTCTTCTCTTTCTCTTCAAGTCTCCTCCTAATTTCACTCTGTGTTGCCCCCAGCTGTTTCTGTTTGGACACACAAGAGGACACATGAGGGTCTTATTAGAATTCACTTCCACTTTCTGAGCTTGTGGTGTCATTTTGAGTCATTAAATTTGTACAACACATTTGTTTCACATTCCATGACACAACTTACTGTTTCTGTCACACTTGTCTTCATTTTAACACAGTAGGTGACACACAGAGATTTAATTAAACAAATACGAATGTCACAAAAACATTCAAATAAAGGTTTCATTTAAAAGTTCAATTCAAGATGGAGTTTGGGCTTGAAGAGAGCTACAAATAAAGGAGACAGTCCGAAGGCCCACTGGTGCACAAATCAGTCCTTCAGATTTACAGGACATCACATCAACAACCAGGATATCAGAGCTTCACACATAAAAACTGAAGAAACCTGCAAACCCAGGAGACCTCGAATGGCTAAGGACTGCAGTTGTAGGACCAACAAGGCCATTGTGGAGTTGAGACTTGTGAGAACTTTGTCAAGTGTTTGGTCATTTTATGGAGTCAAGTGAGATAACTGAGGCCGAGAAGACACGAGTGAGTCTGAGGAGTTCAGGAAAAAGTGAAATCTGAAAAGGAGTTTAATGAGCTCAGAGAAATCTGACAAGAAATCAAAGGAGTCACTAATAGAAATACTTAAAGAAAACATTATAACTGAAGATCAAAGAAATACATAATAACACAAATGAAACTTAACTAACTAAGAGTTCAAACATGAAGAGCAAACGAGTCGCTACACAGTGGGCTGCTTTATGGCTTGCAGGGCATGTGGCTTGGCTATTTTACAGAGGGGCGCAGATCCAGATGTCATTGTCAACAAACGTGACAAAAGTGAGAGCAGGCTGGCAATTGTGTAAGAAAAGAGTGAAAATGGAGGAGCTAAGATTAGGAGGAGAAGACACCCGGTGGTCTTATCAGAAGTGCTGTCTGTGACACAAGACACTCCTGGGAGGACTGGAGATACCAAAGAGTTCAACACGAGGCTCACATTGGCTTTAAGATGGAGGGGCACAGGGCTAAGGGGGATCAGGGGGATTTTAACATCAGATGACAGCTACACCCCTGGCATGGGATCCACTGATGTTATGGGAAGGCAAACAAGGAGGTCAGTCGTGGACTTTTAACAAGGAGATCAAGAAGTCAAGGTTTAATAACTCAATCAGAAACAGGCAGTAATATTAATAAGACTAAGGGATAAGCGGAGCTGGATATTAATAGTAAAGTCAACAAAGTAAAAAAAATATATACTAACACAAAAACAAATATAGAATCAAACTAGAGAACTGGAAACCAAAAACATAAGACTAATAAATTAAAAGATTATAATAATAAGAGTAAGTTACAAAAGAGTGAAAACCTCGAATGGGAGTGAAAGTGAACAAAAATAATAGGAGTGTGAGTTTACAAAGTCTTAACAGTCCATGTAGTAGGCCCTGATAATAATAAAAGTGTAAAAAGTAACTTTAAAATGTCTAGTCTACATGTGATAAATCAAAATCAAATTGGCAATACATTTTAAATAGGAGATATGAAAACATGAGGTCATTACAAAGAAAACAAATGAATGGAAGAAAATGAAACCTGACTAAGGCCAAGGGAGGCCAAGAACAGAAATGGATACACAAGATTTAGAAATGTCAGTGTGTGTTGGTGGTGTCGAATTTCATTAACAACCAACTGCTTCAAATCTGTGAGGGTACAGAGATTTGAGCAGAGAGCATCAAGGGTATTGGCCTGAAATTAGGAGTGGGCCATAGACCACCAAATACAGATAAGCAGCCAAATACAGCTTTAAATGGCCGAGGCCCCACTTGCTGTATGTATCTGAACTAATCTGCACATTCACACCAGAGCGCACATTAAGATCTCATGATTTCAGTCTTCTAAACAGACCAAGGATTAATAAAACAACAGAGCGAGGTCGAAATGCACACTGAGGGGTCTGATCGGCCTGCTCATATAAGAGATGCCCCATCACTCTCAGGCTTACGAGTTGCCACTTTAGTCTGGCATAGCTGGTAGTGCTGACTGTTAGCTGTGCTTATTACGTCTGTTTTTTAGTCATAAAAGTGTTATTGGTTATATAATCATCATGAACTCTTACTAAACCTTCTCTATTCTGTTTCTATTCTCACTTCAGTATTCTGCTGTTCCACTTCTCCACCGCCAAGCTGTTTAATAGCCCATGACTGGGATACCTGAGGCATCGGGAGCATTGGAATTGAAGAGATAAAAGGACTGATTAGCCTGCCCAGCACATACGTGTACGGTAGAAGGACCACCAGGAGGTGGGTGGCCAGTAGGCTGAGGTCTTCAGACGTGTATGATTTCTCTCAGTTCAAAATGGCCGCTGAACCTACAAAGGTTTATTTCCTCCAGATGTGCTGACAGTTGTTATTTCTGATTTCCTCTCCTCTTTTGTTAGCTGGCGTTATCTCGATGATGATATTAATGGACGTGTCCTGTTTGATCCTTTTATGTTACTCAGATGACGGTGCTTTGATTAATGTCTGTTTAAATTAATCTTTACTTTTATGTGTGTACATGTAATTTGTAAAGTTTGTCAGCTTGTCTCCAGTGAACTGAGCCTGCAGCAATGAGGACAACACAAAAAATACTGCAAACTAAAAAATGCCATCTATAATATAAAGCCAATTAAAACTTTATGCGTATTGTAAGAATTTTAGATCTAATCCCAGACATCAATTTTAACTGACATGTGAGTGTAACGTGTCTCTTAGAGAGGCCCAAGGTACTCCAGACACAAGTGATCAGAACACAAAGAACCGCCGCTCAGTTTAATGAGAGTACTCAGTTCACTCGACTGTCCATGGATCACACTGTGTATCTCGCCCTGGACTGTTTCATGTCTTCCACCCAGTCTCATCAGGATTGGCTCCAGCTCCCTACTGACCTATACATGCAGACTGAGACTCCTCAAGATGAAGGAATAGATTTCTATGACATACTATATCTAAGTATCACTTAAATCCTTTTTATTTAGCTTTCATCAAACACTAAACTCCACTCACCTGTTTTCCTTCTCTTTCCATCTTCAGCTCGACCTTTTCATAACCGTCATGTTCAGCCATTACACACATCCTGCAGACACACATCTCATCAGTTTTACAAAACATCTCCAGACTTTTCTGATGTTTCACACAGAGTTCCTCCTTCAGATTTCTATCAGGATCAACCAGCTTGTGGTGCTTCAGGGCCGCTACTTCATAGTGAGGCTTTTCTCCTGTGTGGCTTCTTCTGTGGTTTTGAAGATCACTTATACATGAGAACGACTCACCACATTCTGGACAACAATGAGGTTTTTCTCCTGTGTGGATTCTTCTGTGCCTCTGAAGACTGCTTTTTCTTGAGAACGACATACCACATTCATGACAACAATATGTATTTTCTCCATTGTGAATCTTCATATGCTCATTTAGATCACTTTTGTGTGTGAATTGTTTGCCACTTTCCAAACAACATTTTTTTCCAGTATGAATTTGGATTTCTTTCTCCACTTGTTGTCGATCAGTTTTGATGGTTTCTGTCTGTGTTACTCCAGTAGCAGGGTAAGAACTGCACTGTAAAAAGGCTGCTGTCAAGTTCTCTGATCCTCTTGCTGATTTCTTCATACCCTTCTCATTGTATTGAAGAGAGTGCTGACCAAATGAAGGTGGAGAGAAGCTTCCATTCTTCTGTAAATCTAAAAAAAATAACAAACATTTTAACTATTTTTTTCCTGACAGCTTTATCAAAAGTGACTCACAACATTTGAGACACAATTGGTTACATGTCTCTTGTTCTTTCAACTGGAGCACAGAGAGGTCAAATTTGTAAATTTGAACCTGCAACTTCAAGGTTTGATGTCCAAATTCCTAACCACTACCCATCTTTTAAAATAAATGAAACAGTACAAGTGGTGGCACACTTGGTTGAAGTTCCTTTCTCATACTGAGGTGCCATTTATGGTCTGGCCACTCCATGTGTGGTCCTTACATGTTCTGCTGCTGTCTGCTCAATTTCTCCACCTTTATCTCACATGTGAAAGACAGGCCTGATCTGTTCAATCGATCACAAATCCAAATCAGCCAATTTTCACTCCAAATGACTTGACCGTGATCAGCAAATTAGTTGATCTTAACATCTGATCTTGAATGATAAAAAGCATGCAAGACAAAGTTCCAACATTACCAAAATACAGAAACACGTCCTCGCCAGTCTAACGATTTTATTGCCTTCCTACGGGAGATAACAAATTTTCGGTTTGTAATATATGCGCAAAAAGAAGTCAGTGATGGAGGATTCTCTGCTAACACTTTCAACAATACAAACCTTACTCAGCATCTGAGAAGTAAACACAAAAGGGACTGGTGTGAAGAACGAGATGTTCAAAGGCTGAGGCGACCAGCAAGCTTAGTCTAGCTCAGTCGCCTACTCTCACTCGGCCTCCAATGATGGCAGCACTTAGAAAACTCAACCTTATAATACTGACAGTAAGAACGCCAAAGACTTACTGTGACACAAAAACAGTGGAATTCGCAAGCCTGGACAACCAGCTACTTTCACTTATAGAAGATGTCACCTTCTAGATCATTTAGATCCACGATTCCATCTGCCAGTGAGTGTTTGTTGACTGATTTATTTGTATAGTTAATTACCTAGGCATTAGATTTTTTGACTTAAATCCATTTGATTAGCCTTTCAGTGACTGTGTAGGTAGATGGGAGGAAAGGGATGCAGAGTTTAACTGAGCTGGTACATAAATATAAATCGTTATCAAGTGGAGGTGGATTAGTTAGAAATTGTAATCAGCCCTCATATTGGCTTGTTGGTTAAAATGGTACGAGCCTTGTTTTTAGACCTAAATAATACTAATTATACATAATAAGCATTGAGTGTGAATAATCCCTATACAGTTACAAATTCTGTAACAAATATTATAATGATATTTTTACCCAAATTAAACAATTGTACAAGGACACGTATTTCACAGATGATTGAAAATCTCAAACATATAAACTGCTTAGTGCCGGTGTCTCGACCACACAGACGCACTCGGAGTGACAGACGACAGCCGAGAGATCCAAAGAAACTCCCCGCCAACAGAACTGCAGAATGCATGAAGAAACTGTCAAAAAAGATAAAAACGATATTTGAGTCAGCAGCATCAGGGGTGAATCTTTATCTCTGTGAACCTTATACCACAAGAGATGCTGGGCCACTGGCTTTCTGGAGGACCAATAAAAGTCGTCGTCCTACCTGTGCCCTCCTTATACAAGCGAGGATAGCGAGGGTCTGTTCAGTACAGCAGCACACGTCGTGGATGACAGGAGGACCAGACTGTCCTCAGAACATGCAGAGATACTTAATATATACTTAATATAATTTTAGATGAGAACCTAAAGCGTTCAAGACTGTGTGGCTTTCTTCTTATCGGAGTCGACGGCTACAAATATCTAATTGAATATTTTATTTGATTAGAAATGTGGAGTATGATTAAGGCCTTGCTTTTGTTTTGTTTAGCTTGTTTTTGTTCCATTATGTGTGAATTATGGGTAAATGTTCTCTGTCTATGCTGTATGCAGTAACACTTTATTATGGAATGTGAAGTTTATGCACGGCTAAAATACATTTATTATTATGAAGATAAAAAATGAAAAACAGTATTATTATTCTTGATATCAGCAGATCGTAATGGAATGGGTGATCAATATCAGCTCTAAAGACTCCGATCAGAGCCTTCCTACCCGATAATATGTCTGAATTTGGGTTGTCTCTTCTTAAATGGTAATGTATGTGATGATATTTACATCCTCTAGAACCTAATCTGGCCTAAAAATAAGCATACAAATATATTCGCTTGTGTTAGGGGGGCACAGTGTTTAGCACAGCTGCTTCATTGGTCAGGTCCCCTGGGGTCAAATCCTGCCCACAGTTGTTCTACACAGGGGCTCTGAATGGCGTTTTAGATTATTCTGATTCTTCCTCTCATCCCCAAAAACATGCAGGTGAAGTGGAATGGTGACTACAAATTGACCCGATGTGACTGTGGGAGACGAATGGGCCCAAGATCATCTCCAAGTGAAGATTTCACACCACTAACAACTTGTCCAGGCCATGCTGCCCCAGCAAATTCAGGCAGAGACCAGAACACAAGATGTTAAAAGAAGACCCTGAGACTCCTGAATGTCATCATGGCTCATACAGGTAGCTCTTGTCACTGTTAACGTCAAAGTGCACGAGATTAACATTAGAAAGATGAGGCAGAGGAGGTTGGTCTCGTCTGTTATGGGAGATGGAGCTCCGTTAGCAGCGGTTTTATTTTCTCTCCTATTTCTCATTATCCCGAGGTATCCTGTATTTAGCCAACCCGAGGAGTTTCTACTACAGTATATAAACATGAGTAACAAAAAATGGGGTCAGAAAAAAATGGAAAGGAAACTTAAAGCTACACCCAAGTCTAGGCAGACATCAAGCCCAAGTGCAAGGTACGGCCTTTCAGAGTGCACAGACTTTTCAGGACCCCTGCTCCACTCCATCATCTCCAGTTGAGAGCGAAAATAGGGGCGAAGGTTCAAGTGATGCAGATGACGATAGCTCGCTGATTCTAGATCACTTGAAACTTGAAATGGCCTTACGGTCCATGCTTTTATCTACTCCTCACGAGCCGGAAACATCGGATACAACCGGCATTTCCACTTCACCCACGGAGCATGAAAGCCGAAACGATTTGTCAGAACTGATGGAAAGGATTGCAGCATTGGCCATGGCCAAGGCCATAAGAGAGCTTAAGAAAGACATTCAGAAAAATATGAAGAAAGAAATATATGGCTTGCTCAAGACTAAAGAAGCTGCGGCTGGAGCTGCAGCAGGATAATAAAAAGACTTGGAAAAACGTATACAGTAATCCCTCCTCGATCGCGGGGGTTGCGTTCCAGAACCCCCTGCGATAGACGAAAATCCGCGAAGTAGAAACCATATGTTTGTGTAGTTATTTTTATATATTTTAAGCCCTTATAAACTCTCCCACACTGTTAACATTATTAGAGCCCTCTAGACATGAAATAACACCCTTTAGTCAAAAGTTTAAACTGTCCTCCATGACAAGACAGAGATGACAGTTCTTTCTCACAATTAAAAGAATGCAAATAGATCTTCTTCTCTTCAGGAGCAGAGAATTTCAGAGGGAGAGAGAGCTCGTGCTCGCAAAAGAAAAGCAAACAATCAAAAAATCAATACTTGTGCTTTTAAGTTTGCCGCGGCATTTTTTAGAGGAGCGTTAGTATCTTCTAAGCAAACAGCCTCTGTGCAAACAGCCCCTCTGCTCACATCTCCTCCGTCAGGCGCAGAGAACGTCAGAGAGAGAGAACGAGATTAAAGCAACAATCAAAAAATCAATACGTGTGCTTTTGTGCTTTTAAATATGCAGAGCACCGCAATAAAGCGGCATTTTTTTAGAGGAGCGTCAGTATCTTTTAAGCAAACAGCAGCCCCTCCGTCAGGCGCAGAGAATGTCAGAGAGGGTGAGATAGAGGCAGAGACAAGCAAACAATCAAGCTCCGCGCGGGATGCATATCTTATAGCATTGAGGAGTTTTAGTTTATATGTAATACATGCTCTGATTGGGTAGCTTCTAAGCCATCCGCCAATAGCGTCCCTTGTATGAAATCAACTGGGTAAACAAACTGAGGAAGCGTGTAGCATAAATTAAAAGACCCATTGTCCGCAGAATTCCGCGAACCAGCGAAGAATCCGTGATATATATTTAGATGTGCTTACATTTAAAATCCGCGATAGAGTGAAACCGCGAAAGTCGAAGCGCGATATAGCGAGGGATTACTGTATATAATCGTTTTCATGCAACCTTTAAAAAGGTACAGTATGCTGTGAAAAACTGAGAAACACATTCAGGAAAATACATCTAAGCTGAGAGAACGTGCCGATCAGCTGGAAGACGTTAAGCAGACATTCGCGACTCGAATTGAAACAGTGGAACATTTGGCATCTAACGGCGATGGAAAAGCTACAGCTGCGAATTCAGAGTGCAAAAAACTCTGAGACAGACGCTCTGGAGAAGGAATAATAATATTAGAATCGAACGTCTACCTGAGAATCATGAAAGTCCAAACCCAGTGAAATTCTTGGCTGAACTATTCTCAAAAATAATTGGAGAGGACTTTAAAATAGATACCGAGATAGCGGCAGCTTATCGCATACGTGGATCAAATGCCTCTAAACCTAGGACTCTAATTGTCCGCTGTGAGAGATTACAATTTAAGCTTAATGTAATGGCACTTCTCAGACAGAAACAAAAGATTATATTTGAAAATAACGTAGTTGACTGCCTACCTATATTGCATCCCCCATCCCCACGCCTCCCACGTAATTGACTGCCTGCCCATATAAGGCCATCCGTTAGCAGCAATCCAAGCTGTGAGAAAACAGTAAAAAGGAGGCGTGTCAGACGTCTTGGTACATTTTCCGATGCAGCTAGACGAAAACAACTTCGTGACGCTGTTGCTAAATACTCGCAGAAAAATCCACAAGTTAATAGACACGCTGTCACTAAATACTCGCAGGCAATTCCACAACTTAATAGAGACTGTAGTGAGTTCCTCTTAAGTTGAATGAGGAGCCCACAACACACAAAAATCTCCTACTCTTAGGAAAATTAATTCTATTAGGAACAGAAACCGACAGAACCTTAGCCCCAGTTTGACATCCTCAGCTGTAGTTGGATTTTGTGAAGTTATAGGAGAAAAGGAAATAATCACCCCAACAATTCTTTAAACAATCAAAATAATTATATATATTATTATAAATCAAACAAAACAATAAACACCCTTTAAACAATCCTTAACTAATCTATAATAACTATACAACTCCTAAATAATCTGCCACCCCCTTAAACACTATATTAAATAATATATTACCCAGAAAACGGCGAAAAAAGAAAGAAAACAAAAGAATGCAAGAAAGCAGGAAAGAAAGAAAGCAAGGTAAAGAAATAGAAAGAATATCTTATTTATAAACGGCGCATATATATTCACATGTACTTACACCCAGACACACACAATCCCCACACATTCCCCAGTCCTTTATCTGAACTTTTTTTTTAAAAGTTTATAATCACACAGCCTGGGAAGTCTGCAGTGAATCCAGCTACCAATCCTGATGTACGCCGCGGACACTTTTACTTAATTTACATGTAAAGAAGCGATCTCACCGGCTCGGCGAAAGTTCCTTTATTGAAGAATGAAGTCCGTCTCACCTGGGTGACTCAGCATTACCGTCCATCCATGGCCGACGCCCGCTCCACAACAGACAAGTAAAGCTGTGAGGTCCAAATATCCCGTTTAGGTTAGCAGGCACCCCTTCTACCTGCACCCAACAGTCCTTATTACGGAGTCTTCTTTGCTTTACCGCTGGCTGCTTCTTTCCATTCACCTTCCTAGCTCTTTATTTAAACAGTTTTCATTCTCCCTTTTCCTTCAAAATACGCGCCTCCATTGCCTTTTTACAGTCAGTTCCCCTTACGTCACACCATGGTACGTTTAGTAAGGACCCACAGGTGTAGTATGGCCCCCAATTCTTCTTAAAGAGATATCCCACAGACAGTTAATTACTGGGACATAATCTCTAAAAGGAAACACTTGGCAGAAACAGTTAAAAGCACACAATAAAAAAATATGTGACAACCGTTACAAGACGCTGTCATTAAATACTCGCAAGAGATTCCACAAGTTCATAGATACGCTGCCGCTAAATATTCGCAGGCAAATCCACAAGTTAAGAGCGGGAATGCCTGTTAAACATCTTAGATTCACGAGTAGCGATTTGGGTAGTGAACACTTCGATGAATGAAACCTGTCATCTTTACAACGGCTGACAAACACGGAATGTAACTTCATAACAACACATCCTCCAAATATGAACCTGATTGAAAGAAATAATGATAATCAGATCCTTGATGACAGCAACACTCATAACAGTCACAAAACAATTACATTGATAATCAGGTTATGTTATTTTTAAAATGTTTCCTTTTCTTTTTCATAACTTCTTTAACACACTACTTCTCCGCAGTGAAACGTGGGTATTTTGCTAGTTTCTTAATATTTCAAGCTTGTTGAAGATTATTATTTATGCTTATAGTATATAGACTTTATCGTCAATAGATATCTCTACTTTTTAATCCTCAAACGCCGTAGCTGGGGGGCTTGGTTTGTTTTGGATGTGCTCTGTCTCTAGGTATGTCCAGCCTCACGTGGGGAGGCAAAATTGGGGGATAACGGGGAGAGAGAGAGAAAGAGAGCAGGCTAAATCTAATCTATGCTTTAAATCCTTATAATTATAACTTCCAACGTAACAACAACGCTGCATGGCAATAACTCGTGGGAAAATTGGAAATTAAGGTTAAAGCTGTTTCATTTCCAGTTAAGACTACAAAATGACATCAAAAATTCAGAATCAATGCCTCCATGATAGGACAGTTAACTTTGTGAGCTGGAATGTTAAAGGCCTGAATCACGAATTAAAGAGAAAGAAAGTACTCTCTCATCTAACAGGTTTAAACGCTAAAATACTATTTTTACAGGAGACCCACTTAATAAGCAAGGATCACTTCTGGCTGCAAAAAGACTGGACTGGCCAAATGTTCCATTCCAGCTTTACAAAGAAAACTAGAGGCGTGGGAATTCTCATACATAGAACAGTCTTATTTGTAGCATCAGATGTAGTATTGGATCCTGAAGGGGGATATGTGATGGTCACGGGTAACTTGTAGAACTATAAAATAATTTTGATAAATGTTTATGCACCCAATGTCAATGATAAGGAATTCATACAAAATGTATTTGCATCCATTCCCAATGTGAACACTCATAAAATTATAATGGCTGGGGACTTTAATTGTCTTTTAAATCCACTCTTAAATAGGACTCCTGTCACAGGGGGGATGACATCTAACACTGCAAAGACAATCACAGTTTTTAACTGATCACAACTTATCAGACCCCTGGAGATTTCTAAACCCAAACTTAAGAACATATTCTTTCTACTCACCAGTGCATCATTGCTACTCAAGAATTGATTATTTCTTTATAGATAATAATTTCTTGCCTACGATTAAATCTTGCAAGTACAACGCTATTGTTATTTCCGACCATGCCCCTCTGATCTTGGAGCTAAAATTATTATGCCCCACACACTCATCTCACAGATGGTGTCTTAGCCCACTTCTATTAGCAGACGAGGACTTTACAGAATTTATATACAAACAAATCAGTTTCCTCCAAGAGACAAGTACATTCTCAGAGGTCTCTGCAGGAATACTCTGGGGAACTCTAAAGGCTTTCGTAAAAGGACAGATTATTTCATATCTTTCCCACAGAAATAAATCAAAAACCAAGAAGGTATCAAAGCTAACCAGCGAAATTACTAGAATTGATGAAGAACATGCCAGGTGTCCAAGCAAGGCTCTTCATAGGAAAAGGCAGGATCTGCATTCAGAGCTCAACTTCTTAACATCCAAAGAAACGGAACCACTCATTTTTAAATCAAGACATCATTACTATGAACATGGAGAGAAAGCTAATAAGCTCTTAGCTCAACAAATCCACAAGCAAGAAGTTTGCAATGCAATCCCAGCAATCACCAACACGAACGGGGATAAAATCATTGACCATAAAAATATAATGCACACATTTAGAGACTACTATAAATCCTTATTTTCTACTGAGTTTAAAGAAGACAACACACAATCTAATGCATTTCTGGATACATTACAGATACCACAAATTGATACTTTTAGTGCAGAGGAACTGGATAAACCTCTGATGCCATCAGAATTACTAGATGCTATAAATTAACTTTAAAGCAGTAAAGCAGCAGGCCCTGATGGCTACCCTGTAGAATTTTATAATAAATTCTCCACTCAGCTAGCTCCCCTCTTATTAGCATCATTTACAGAAGCTAGAGACAATCAAAGGACTTCAAGGCATTTTCCAGTTTCAAATGATCTTCTCTAATCAGCGAGCTATCGTGACCTGAATTACTTGAACATTCGCTCCCTATTTTGCTCTCAACTGGAGATGATGCAACGGACTGTGGTCCTGAGGAGTCTGGACTTTCGCCCATCTGTTCCAGGTCAGTCTCTGAAAGGCTGTACCTTGAGTTTGAACTTGTCGATCTAGGCTTGGATGTGGCTTTAGTTTTCTTTTCCATGTCTTTCTGAGCCCCTTTCTTGCCGCCCATGTTTATATACACTTGCATATACTGTAGTAAAATCCTCGGGTTGGATAAATACAGAATATCTCAGGATAATAAGGAAATAATATAAAAAATTACACCGCTGCTAATGGATCTCCGCGTTAGACGTCCATCTCTCGAAACGGATGAGACCAAGACCACTTTCACTTCTGAATAATGATGTGAAGATGCTCTCCAAAGTCCTAGCTAGGAGAATGGAGAAAGTGCTGCCTTTGGTAATATCACAAGATCAAAAACTGAATTTATTGAAGGCCAACACTTAGCTTCCAATCTTCGACGCCTGTTTAATTTATACTAATAAAAGGCAAAGCCCTTACTGACTCACTCACTCACTCACTCACCCACTGAATGACTGACTGACTCATCACTAATTTTCCAACTTCCCGTGTAGGTAGAAGGCTGAAATTTGGCAGGCTCATTCCTTACAGCTTACTTACAAAAGTTGGGCAGTTTTCATTTCGAAATTCTACGTGTAATGGTCATAACTGGAACCTATTTTTTCATCCATAAACTAAAATCGACGTCTGCTCGCTGGCCGTGGGAGGCGGAGTTACGCCTCCCATGTAATTTAGTGCCTGCCCATATAAGGCTGTCCGTCAGCGGCAATCCAATAGAAACACTGCCGCTAAATATTCACGGATGAAGGACTGTGCTTATGCAGACGAAGATGAGATGGTCAGGGTGGTGTTTGGCACAAACTCAGCGAAACTGCGAGAGAAACTTTTAAGTGCCGGGTCTTAGCTAACATTAAATATAGCCGTGGACATCGCACGAGGTGGCACCAGCACAGCTGGGAACCTTCAATGCATGTACACAGAGCGGCTCACGTGAACTGACGCAATGCACAGACAAAAAGCAACAGTTCCAAAGAGTGCTGAACAAAAACCGAATTACACAACTGCGGAAACAAAGCATGGTGTGAACCGTAAGTTCAAATTAAGTTTATAGACACACTCCCGCTGCCGTTTGTCATGCCTACGACGAGTATGGTATTTGCAAGATACAAGTTTAATGAGAAGACACGAGACTTTGGATCACTTTGTTGCGGAGTTAAAATTGCAGTAGCAAGAAACTTTGAAGTGCCGGGTCTTTGCTAACATTAAATAAAGTTGAGGACATCGTGAGATCGCACAAGCACAGCTGAGAAGCTTCGATGCATGTACTCCGAGCGGCTCGCGTCAACTGACTTTGCAGGACTGGAAAAGATTAAATTAAGTTCATACACACGCTACCGCTAAATATTCACAGGCAATTTCCACAACTTACTACGGGAATGCCTGTTGAACATCTGTAATACTACATTTTTCTTTATGTCACTGTATCTGGACAGTACTGTTATGAGTTTTATTCACATGTGCATGTTAACTGTGGCACACACGGGCTCAGCAGTTAGAATTGCTGACCAAGCATTGGATTAGATAGCCAAAGACAACTGGAGGCTTGTATAGTCAGCTTAAACACAGGTTAGGGTATTTCTGTCCTCTATCAGCACAAACCTTCTTTCCTTCTTGGGAGAATGAGAATCGACATGTAAGCACTATGATATTTCTGTATTTTGTGGGAGAGGAATTCAGCTCTTGTTTGGAGACGGAGAAGACCAGCAAATGAAGCAAGAACCATATAAAAGGTCTGGACAGTGGCCAGACCCTTCGAGGCTGCGTCGACACAAAGAGTTGTCGAAAAACCTCCCAGCGTAGGGACGGAGAAAATGGCTGACTGTGTTGATCCAGATTCCCACCTGGATAAAGTCTGCCCATATGCCTCCCCGTCTGTAACTCGTAAAACGTCCAGTAAATGTAAGCTAAAAGATATTTTGTCTCATGTGATTCTTGTACCGCCGTAATCACTATGGGAGGGATATCGCCTTTTATGGTATATTATGATATTGTTTAATTATTTAATAAGCCACAATATTAAAAGAACACATTTCCAAGAGAGCTAATGCCTCTGCGGGAAACAACATCTCACATTCACAAGTTCCGATTTGGGTGGTAAACATTTCGATGAATGAAACCCGTTATCTTTACAACGGTTGACAAACATGGAATAAACTTGAACACAACACGTCCTCCAAATACGAACCTGATAGAAAGAAATAATGATAATCAAATCCTTGATGACAGCAACACTCATAACGGTCACAAGACATTGACAATCATGTTACGTTATTTTTAAAATGTTTCCTTTTCTTAGCACAAGCACAGCTGAGAAGCTTCGATGCATGTACCCCATAACATGTTAAAAAAAAAAAATGAATTTAATCACACTTTGCATTCCAAGCAAAGGGTAACTTTTGTCAATGCATGATTTCCTGGTACACCGATTACATTGATGCACACATCAGAGCTACAAAAATGTAAGAGTCAGAAGAAAGCACGCTGCTAGCACTGATCGGAGGCAAATTTCATTTCAAAAGACTGCTCGACGAAAGCCTTGATAAAAGCGTGGTTTGGTGCAAACTGTGCAAAAATGAGTTTGCATACCACCGAGGCACTTCAACCTTACGGTTCCATCTAAATGCAAAACATGTTACAGCGAGCACAGAAACTGTGTATGCTGTTAGCACTAGCAGTATGGGTTCAAATACCAACAAAAGGTGTCGGCAGCCCAAACCTCATGAAATGACTGGCTTCAGGACCAAAATTAGTACGTTAATATAGGTCAAACTTACAAATTCTCACGCAAAATACATTGCTTTGTACTGTAGACCACTAACAGTGGTGGAAGATAAGGGGTTAGAAAATGTGCTACAGTTAGCGTATTTCAAGTAAAATTTAACAGCTTTATGACATTGAAAAGCAAGCAAAATTAGATGCATTACAGGAAGCGGACTTTGTGGCTCTTACTGGGGATCATTGGACTTCCATGACCGTTAGTAATTCTAATTACATCTAATTACGAAATGTTCCATGATCACACTGTTTTAGCCTAATGTACAAAATAATTTTGGCTAAGGTTACTCACAGTTTAAAGGTGAGGCTGGTCAAATTACCTTTTATGTTTCTGCCTTATTTTTTAAAGAAGAAAAACTGCACTTTAATGTTGACATTTTGGTTATTATTATTTAAAGACAATACCATTCTGAAAATGTACTTAAAGTACCTCTTTTTTTTTTAAAGTCTGCCCAATTTTAGCCAGGGATCCTATTTTTGTTTCTGTTCAGAAATGAAATGCATTTTTTTTTCAGAAATGAAAACAGCTTGAGTTTACAATATTCCTGTCCATGTCTATTATTTGATTTTGTTGCTCACTAAAACCCTTTTAAATAAAAAACAACATTTGCGATTTGGGGCAAATTTTCATGTGTGCTTACATTCGATTAATGAAGATTAATTAATTAATTAACAGCCTCTAATTAATTAGATTAATTTTTTAATCGAGTCCATAAATATATATATATATATATATATATATATAGATATATATATGCCAGCAACACCCATGACAATGACAACACAATTACATTGTCAATCATGTTACGTTATTATTAAAATGTTTCCTTTTCTTTTTCATTACTTCTTTAACACAATACTTCTCCGCTGCGAAGCGTTGGTATTTTGCTAGTCTATACTAATAAAAGGTAAAGCCCTCACTGACTGACTCACTCATTCATCACTAATTCTCCAACTTACCGTGTAGGTAGAAGGCTGAAATTTGGCAGGCTCATTCCTTACAGCTTACTTACAACAGTTAAGCAGATTTCATTTCGAAATTCTACACATAATGGTCATAACGGTCGACAACGTCCGCCATGTTGAACTTTTTTATTTATGGTCCCATCTTCACAAAATTTGGTAGGTGGCCTCCATGCGCTAACCGAAACCAATGTACGTACTTATTTCAGTGGTATGATGCCACTGTCGTCGCCATATTGAACTTTTCAACGGTCTTTGTTACTTATGGGCCCATCTTCAAGAAATTTGGTGCGCGGGTTCCCAACACTAATTGAATCCTACTTACGTACATATATACGTCCATAGCGTGCAGCTCGGTCACCGTGTGAGGCGGCATTGGGTCCCCCATTCCAACTACAGCCTTTTTATTTAATTCACGGCTTCTCCGCTGTTTTATTGTTCAATTATTATAATTATAGTTATTGTGTAGGTATTTTAGACTTACTTTACATTGTTCAGGTACCCATTTCCTTTATCGTTCCAACCGTACCCCCATTAACATGTCTATCGAGGTGATCACCATCGATCAAAAAACTGTCACTTACCAAGTGGTTTCCATGCCCGGAGATGCCGTCTGCCTTTTCCATTCTCTTTGTTACATATTGCACGGCCATATCAGGCTCACTCTTGATATCCGGAGGAACATTGTGTCTTATGTATTGAATGACTGGGACAGGTTCAAGGTGTGGACTGATGACGGTACAGGACATAATTATACTACGCAGGAGAACTATAAGAGTGAAATGCTTAAGCCTTTCACCTATGGTTTTGCATGTGAGTTGATGGCTGCCGCTGAATTGTTAGTTTGTCACTTTCAAGTGTACTGAAATGGCCAAATATTTTACACCTTTGAACAACCGCCAATGCCTCCTACACATCTTAAAGTCACAGGTGACGATTTGAGTAGTGGACACTTTGATGTCTATGAATGTTTAAACTCTCAAAAGCTGGATGTGAAGTTATCGATGAAACCGGTTGTATGCTTACAACGCTTGACAGATGCTGAATGTCGCTTCATCACAAATCCTGCAAATACTAACGTAATTGAAACAAACCATGAAACTCAAACTGATTATGACAGCAGCAATCCAAGCTGTGAGATTTGAAACAAGATTACTGTTCACATGGCCAACTGTACGTTGCATGCTCAAGAGTAGGCTCAGCGCACAGCTTGGTCATATTACAACCGGAGGGCCAAAATGACAATGTGGTATACAAAGGGATCCTTAACAAATAATTATTGGTATATTTTCCTTAAGTTTAAAAAGGTTTCATTTTCTTCTTAATAAAAATTTTAAGGCAGTACTTCGCTGCTGCGAAGCGCGGGTATTTTGCTAGTGTAATATATTCAGCAGCAAAGTCAAACACCCCAGAGATAATATTATCGTTGGATGCAGAAAAAGCATTTGACATAATTGAATGAAACTACCTTTTCACTATGTTAGAGAAGTTAGGGTTTGGCCCGAACATTTGTGCATGGATCATACTAATGTATACTAATCCAGAAGCTTTAGTTTATATTAACAACATTAATTCAGACTACTTTAAACTAGAATGTGGTACCAGACAAGGATGCCCCTCGTCACCACTGCTTTTTGCAATCGCCATTGAGCCACTGGCAGTTCACTGTGGAAATGCTTATCAGATAAAGGGGTTATCAGAGAAGGACTTGAACAGAAAATTTCTCTATATGCAGATGATATGGTATTGTATATATCAGACCCACAAAATTCTGTGCCTGTAGTCTTATCAGCACTTACAGAATTTCAAACGATCTCTGGTCTCAGAATTAATTTGAATAAAAGTGTGATCTTTCAAGTGAATTCTCAAGCATACAATATAAGATTGGACACCTTCCCTTTTATCATTGCAGATAAGTTTAAATATCTAGGGGTAAACATCACAAGTAAACATAAACCTCTTCAACAAAATTTTGCCGTCTTTAGCCGGAAGAATTTACATTACTAAAATAAATATCCTTCGTAAGCTTCTCTTTGTATTTCCAAAACATTCCAATTTACATTAAAAAATCATTTATTAAGAAATTAGATTCAACCATAACATAATTTATTTGGAACTCAAAACATCCACGTATGAAAAGAGCGACCCTACAAAGACCTAAATCAGAAGGTGGCACGGCTCTACCCAAATTTCAGTTCCATTACCGGGCAACAAACATACAAGCTATAAAAACCTGGACATGGACACAAATACATGAACATAAACAGGCTTGGTCCGCAATAGAAATAAAATCCTGCAGTACTTTTTAATATTCCCTACTTTGTGCCCCAATAAATGTAACTTATCGTAAATATACTAACAACCCAATTGTGCTTCACTCACTCAGAATATGGAACCAATGTAGGAAGCATTTTAAAAGATGGAGAATCTTTTATCTGTGGCACCTCTGCATGAGAACCACCTTTTTCAACCCTCGCAAAAATATGCAGTTTGTAATATCTGGAAAACATTTGAGATTAAATTGCTTAGAGATCTTTATATAGACAACGTCTTTGCATCCTATGAACAATTACATTCCAAATTAAACTTTCCACCAACACATTTCTTTCACTATCTTCAAATTAGAAACTTTGTTAAGCAGAACCTGCCAGATTTTCTCATCTCCCACCTTCCTCTATGCTGCAAAAAATATTGCTCAGTTTGGAGGACTCAGACAGCATTGCTGGAATATATACAATTATTTTACAGTCCCTCCCTTTCAAAGATCCAAGAGGAAATTGGGAAAAAGGATCTCTCACTCAACATATCAGAAAAGGAGTGGAAGGTAGAAATGCAGAGAATTCACTCGAGCTCAATATGCGCAAAGCATACAATTATTCAACTCAAAATTATATATCAAGCATATCTGTCTCACTTAAAACTGTCCAAAATGTTTCCAGGGCGAGATTCAACCTGCGAACGCTGCAATCAAGTCCCAACCTCGCTGGATCACATGTTTTAGGCCTGCACCAAATTAACATCATTATGGACCAAAATTTTAAGTACCTTTCAGACAGCCTTGGTGTCACAATCCATCCTATCCCATTAACAGCTGTGTTTGGTGAGCTCACAGAGGGGTTAAAAGTGGAGAAGGACAAACAAACTGTGATTGCATTCACTACACTATTGGCGCACAGACTTATTTTGCTAAACTGGAAGAATCCTAACTCTCCTCTTTTAAGTCAGTGGGTAACTGATGTTTTAAATTATTTGAAATTGGAATAAATCTAATTCTCAGTTAGAGGATCCGTGCAGAACTTTTTAAAAATTTGGCAGGATCTAATCAATAACATTTTAGAAAAAGCATTTTAAGCACTGAGGAAGTAGATTCTCTTCCCATTTCTTTTTCTTCTCTATTTATCTTTATCCACCTATTCAACTCATCAATTTATGTATTTTTACTACCTTTAAGTTTTACTCAGTTGGCCATGCTCTCTTTCTCAGGGGTGGGGGTTGATTTGTTTTCAATCTTATTTTTTGTAAAAATTGATCTATTTGTATGGAATGATTACAAAAAAAAAAAGGATGAGGCACATATTAGGTGTGTACTGCCTTGAGTAAATTCACTCTTATTTAGTGCACAGGGGTGAGGATTTTATTCTAATATATTTCTATTTTTGGACATTTCTGCCTTAACTACCACACAACTTAAAAAATATACATGTCTTTCACAAAATATGACTTTAAATGTTCTCATTGAACAAAATGTGCTGTTGGCCTAACATACGAAACAGCTTCAGTCAAAGCTTCATGATGTTCAAGTCATGCGTTTAACACTTTAAACTTTTCCTTATTCACTCAAGTTTTTTTTTTTTTTTTTGATCAAAATTCAATTAAACGTGTTTTCCACTCTCATTTCAATCTTCTAGAAACATCAAAGCACCCACCATGAGAATTTATAAATGCTCTCTTTCTTTTATATTTAATCACATTACTCACTTATTCCAACACTCCCAGGTGACTCTTCTCCTTCTCTCTCATTTCCCTCGGTGATTTTCTCTTCAGACTCTGATAACTCTGTTTTCAGCTCTGCAGAATTCTCCTGCGTAGCCAGTCGTCCCGTATTAGTGGACCAGGGCTTTAAACTGGATGGAGATTCTTCACAGGCATCTTTCTTGAAAATATCTTCAGTTTCATGCTTTTGAAGTTCAAGACCAACAGAGAAATCATTCAAATCCTCAGCTTTAATGGCAGCAGTCACCCCCTTGTACTCCTCCTCCTCTTTAAAAACTGAAATTATTTCTTCGTGATCCTCCAGCTTCATACACACTTCCTCTGGTGTGAGCCGCTCACAGTCCTCTTCTTTAATGTCCACCGTTCTTTCATACACAAGATCTTCTTTGGCAGAGGCCATGCTCTGTGGGAAACTCTTATCTCTCTTTAAGTGTCTGCCCTTCTCTTCTCAGATTCACTTCTCACATGGACAGCCCTGAGCTGGAGGCCATTAGACACCTCAGTGTATGGCCAAGAGAAATGGGAAAGCCTGTGAAAATAAAAGTGTAGAATTAACTTTATAAAGTAAGTAAAAATAATGAGCACACTTCAGGGTCACAGTGCCCTCTATAAGGTTTGATTCAAAGACACATTTTTCTTGATTTCCTCCTCTGCCTCACAGTTTAAAATTACAAATCAAACAATTCAGATGTGATCAAAGTGCACTGCAGACCTTCATTAAAGGGGATTTGCATACATTTCAGTGCCAACATGGAGACATCACAACACTTTATCTACACGGCACAATCATGTTTGGACACAGCAATGGCAGGTCTATTAAAGCAGTCATATTTAGGGCTTTGCTGGATATCCTCACTGGACTTGAACTGCACATTGGGAGCTTCATTCTGTTAAATTGTTATATTCTTTATCTTATATATGTGCTCCTGGCTGTCCCTGATGCTGTGTGAGCTTTTAAGCTGCTGGACACGGTGTGTTTAGATACAAACTAAAGGTAGCTGGCATTAACAGCAGGGATAGCACTTACTTTTGCTTCAAAGGAATTGGCAGAATGACAATTGTTGTAGTAAAGTCAAGTCTCTCCGCATCGGCAGGAGACAGATGAGGTGGTTTAGGCATCTGATCAGGATGCTTCCTGGACACCTCCCTGGTGATGCCTTCTGGGCATGTCTAACCGGGAGGAGGCCCCGGGGAAGACCCAGGGCACGCTGAAGTGACTATGTCCCGGCTGGCCTGGCAACGCCTCGGTATTCCCCCAGAAGAGCTAGAAGAAGTGGCTGGGAGAGGGTAGTTTGAACATCTCTGCTCAAGCTGCTGCCCCCACGACCCGATCTCGGATAAGCGGAAGAGGATGGATGGATGGATGGATGAAGTCAAGTCTGTTAACAATGGGCAATACTGTCACACATGAAACTGCATATTTCACCAGTCAGAAACAACACAACAGGTGGCATTCATAACGCAGCCAAAAGTCACAATTGCCAGTCAATAATCTGTTAGAAAAATATGTATCGTCAGAGCACTGGGCTAAAGACTGCACAAAAATAAAAACAGGTGACAATAACAGAGGAGACTGGAATACAGAGGACTGTAAAGAATGAAACATGACGTCATTTACAAAGGAATCAAACTCAGAAATATTTAGTATTTTGGTCAAATCTTTAGGATTAGCAGTAATTGATTCTACTTACACAACAACAATAACATTTATTTCTATAAAACATTTTTATACAAATTGTCACTTAAAGTGCTTTAAAGGGTGAAGAAAGAGAAAAAAGACAAAATATATTAAAAAATAAATAAAAGGCAATACTAATTAACATAGAATAAAAGTAATGTCCAATGGCCATGGAGGACAGAAAAAAAAAAAAACCCAGACGTCTGGAGAAAAAAAAAATTCTGCAGGGGGTTCAGAGGCCACGAGACCACCCAGCCCCTTCTAGACATTCTACCTAACATCAATGACCTCAGTCAGTCCTCATGGTATTCAGGCTTGACATGGAAGAACTTGATGATGACGGTCATATGGACTTCTGGCCTTTAATCCATCAATGTAGGGACATTGCAGTGCTTTGATCGGGTGGTGGTGGCGGCGGCACAGATCGCTATGCTGGCATTGTCATCCAGAGTCCTTCACATTACATAGTTAAGCAGTCAATCACAGTGAGGATGTGAAAATAAAATAATCTGAGTCTTGCCAGTAGTCATTTCATCCAAGGCAGCAGCCATCACATGAGCAGCTTGCATTCTAAGGTGATAATCAACGTTGGAGCTAAAAGAGATCCTTACTCTGCATGCTGAAAACAGACACCTTGAAAAATTTAAGGATTCAAAAAAAGACAAGTGCCTTGTGACATCACAACAACGAAAGAAGGCCTGAAAAATAATACTCCAGTATTAGTAACTGCCGGACGCCTTAATTTCCAAGTCAGAGGTAATGAGACTGACACACACTCACAGCCTATGGAGAGAAATGCTTAGACAACGACATTAGTCAGCTGGACCAGAATGAAGTCACAAAGCTGAGGAACTCAAACATTTCCAGCAGCACAGCTTTCATATTTGGAGGTGGTGAAGTTGTGCATTCCACCAAACGAGTGAAAATTCCTGTAAAGTTTGGAGAGACACGATGTGGCACTAAAACAGAAGTGGTGCCAGCTGAAATGCCAATGTTGTCAGTAAAACATCCTTAAAAGGACAGGGAAACTTTTAGATAATGAAAATGACAAAGCAGTGATGTTTAATCAGCCAGTGATTCTTGAATTAACCAGCTCTGCTCATTACTGTGTAAACATCTCAGATAAAGAAATAAAAATGATGAACATTGTTGTGAACGTGAGATTCTAAGAGTCTCAGAAAACAGGAGTACAGGAGAGAAGCAAAAGGCTTTGTTAAACTTCACCTACAATGTGGACCTCCTTCACTGGACTGATTACACAAACTGCTTCACTGCTCAGGATTCAAAGAGGCAGAGTGGGCTTCCTTACTTAAATAAATTGTTGAGAATTGTGAGACTCGCCTGAAATACAGCAAAACCAAACTCAGAGCAGCTGTTCGTTTGCCGCTAGCCTGTGAATACAAAGAAACTGCAGCTATAGAAAAATATAAACATCAAACAAGAGGACGGGGTCTTCACATCATTGACACCTTCACACGTTTCAGTGCAGGATGTGTTGTAAAGACAGAGACCATCAGAAATTGTGAAACAATTTGTTCATTCCTTCACAAACAAGTGGACATGAAGCTCCTCAGAAACTACTTAGTGATAATGGTGGGGAATTAGAGAGATGGCAGAGAATGTTAACATTGAAACAAAGACCACCGCAGCATTACAGTCCCTGGGGTAATGGACTACCTGAGAGACACAATCAGACACTGACAGAAATTATACAGAAAGTGATAAAGAATACTGGATGTGACTGGTTAGTGCCAGATTAGCACCACGGGGCACTAATGGTAAAGAATACCATGCACAATATTTATGGGTACAGCTCATATCAGCCGGTGTTTGGCCGTGGACAGACCACCCGCCCTATTAGGCACCACTAGGAGTGTGTCAGAGGAGCACATATTCCCTGTGTCTTACAGGACTGAATATCAAATCCTGCCCACTAAGGTCCTCTCATTCTGTGCCCCTCACTAACCTGCACTCTGTGGGTGACAGCATGGCTTTCAGCTGTATATAGCGCCCTGACTGTGGACTGACCTCCTGAAATTAATGACATCAGCTGACTCCATTCATTAGTTTAGGAGGACATTAAACAGACCTGACAGTCGGCCCCTTCTTTCAGTTTACCCCCTCTGTCTGTCCAGGTACTCGGGGTTTGAATTTTGATCACAATTCATGTTATTTGTTCAAGATTTTTTTGTGTATTAGATGTTGTATTTTAGTCTGCATTATTGTCTCTTATTCTATTTGAATGTTTTGTGTATCCTGTATTTATCTTTATTTAGTGAAGATATTATTTGTAGCCAATGTTATATCGGTCCTGTTGTTCTTTTTGAATTTTGGGCATAGGAAGAGTGCTACATAAATAAATGGTGTTCTTATTAATAGATTTTTTTTTTCCTTTTGATGGCCCATTGTTTATAATAATAAGTGACAAAAACTTGAGCAGTTCTATATAAGGCAATTAATACGTTGCATAATTCAGCACAGAATATGTATTGTCGTTTTCTTCACATATATGTTTAAAAATATTAGATTGACTTAAATGTTTATTCTAAATTGGTTTACAAACAATATTGCGCACATGCATAGTACATTTTAAAAAACGTAATTACTTTTATTATTAACTTTTTACTAAACTGAAACGTGGTGTAAACATTATAATTAAATTGTATACTTCATTTCATGAATGTAAACGAAAAACTTTTTTTTTCAATGAACACAGATCTGGATGATTTTCATTTTGTCGACATGTTAAATGGTTCCCACAGACCCGAACACAACGTAAATGTTAATGATGTATTTCACAGAAACGATCCGTTTTGTTTAGTTTGATACATGACACGACGTGATGGCAGAAACCCTCTGAACTTCACAATGATTCGCATTATTTGGTTTCCAAACGGGTCTCAGACACGACGTTACTTTCCTGGCTTTGACGAGACCTGCCGAAACCTTGCAAAAGTGATTTTATGATGTTTGTCCTGAAACGACGGAGACGCCACTTCCGGGTCTGTAACTGCGGGTCTACAATTGCGGTGACGTATGGGCCATAGCTGTGGCTCTGCAAGTGGAAAGTATTGGAAAAGTGCACGAGCGCGAAGAGAGCACAAGCAATCCCGACTGAACACGCCTCCGCCAAGTCAGATGTAGCATCACATTTCACGGGACGCCGATCGGAAAATAAAGTAACGTAGCAGTAGCAAAACAAAGTGCGCGACCCCCGCCATCCACAGTAAACTCCTGGAGGTGCGATTTGCGGTGCCGCCGTCGCCTCCTCATCCTCCACGTAGCGCCCAATCCCCAACACTTAAAAGCGAACCAAGCGGCGTCAGGCACCTCCTCAAAGTTAAAGCCTCTCTGCATGTCGCGATCTTCCTCACTGCTGGCATTCCCACCCGTACGCGATCGCCACGTTCGACTTTGTCTCACCATCCGCACCTTTACTTGATCCTATGGTCGTGAAGAAGTCGGAGCGCGAGGGTCTCATAAGAGCAAACTAGTGATGTGCTGAAGGATACTGACGTGTCGAGCTTTCGAAGAGCCGCTATGATGCTTGTTTGAAGTGCGCCTGTCACGTGATTTTGAGGCACGCTAGCGTCGTGACGTCATTGATATCTGCGCTGTCAGCCCCCTCATCTGCTGAACGGCTTTGGCTCAGCGTAAAAGCAGTTGGCCCTGCTGCATTTGTAAGATGTGCAGACGCGAATATAAATCCTAGTTGGGGCTCGCGTATGGTCCCTGCCCAATTCTAACAAAAGGACTTTTTAAAAAGAGTTATGTCGTACTTGTTTGTAAGATAACAAATACGTTTAGCGGACATTATGAACGATTCACATGAGGCACATCGTTCCTTGATGTAGAATCGTGCATGTGCACCTAGAATATGTAACAAATTAATAAGCATATTTTGCGTAAGGCAGCATGTATTATAACAATCCAGTGCCTCTAATACCCAATGTCGATCATATCATAGAGGCTAAGAAAAGCTTCACCAAAGCCGACTTGTATAATCGCACGGCATTCCTCATTAAACGTTCTTACTATTCAGTGATTCCCAGATCTGTAGCTGATTTGTATTATTGATTTCCAAAAAGCAATGTGAGGAAAAGCGAGCTCTGCATAACTAATCACAACTGTCTTTAAAACAGAATCCGTGCAATCGACAGCGTCGCCTGCAATTTAAAGATCACTAAAGTACTGACAAGAAGGAGTAGCTGGATAAGCACATCTGGAGCCAAACTTTCAAAAAAACATAAGATTCTGACAGCAATGTTCTTTCCTTGTGAATGCTTCTTTTAAAAGGGGGGTAAATAAGTAATCTTCCGAAGTGAAAAATTGATGGAAATAGAATTCTTGAAAGACTAAGCTTTTGTCGTTTCTGTTTTCTTAAACCATCTTCAGTCCCACAATCCCCCGCAGTCACTGACACGTTTAACGTTCCCTGCTCCTCACCTGTCGTGTTACCCAAAGCATCAACACTGAGTTTCATTCAAGGCTTCACCGACCTTCCTGTTATACACATAAAATAAGACACACATTTCCTCTCTACGTGTAGTCCAATAATAATAATAATAATAATAATAATAATAATAATAATAATAATAATAATAATAATAATAATAACAGAATATTGAAGGAATGAGAAAAAGCTCAAGATGGTCATATTTATGAGAAGAGCCCTCATGGCATCAGGGTGAGGAGGTGCCTTGTCTCCCGTTACGTGAGTTCGTCTGCCGCTCCTCACTTACACTTGGGGTCAAATGCAATGGAGAATACTGACAATGTACACCTTCAGAAGTGCAATAAATCGACTGTACACTTAAGCATTCCAGTGTCAAACGTAAAAATACAAAGGAGGACATTTCAGATAAACGACGAGTTTTTTTATTTACAAACAATGCAACATACAGTAACTAGTATATGTGTTGTTACTCTTTTATTTATTCTCATCAAACTTTACATATTTAAATGGAAATTAATATGGGTAATATGTTTACAATAATTCTGATTAAAATACACTGTCAAAATATTTTAATGAACAAATAGAGGCACTTTGGACTTTAGGAAATATCAAAAAGCGTGTGCGCTGGGGCCGGCTCTACGCTGGGGCAAGAGGGGGCAGTGCCCTCTTAAACAAACGTCCTGCCCCCTTAAATCAAACTTTTAGAAGTTGAGAAAGAAAGTAATAATTTACCCACAAACTGAATATGGACAAGATTTACTATAGTAGCTGAAACATCCACAGGAAAAGGCACAGATGAGATGATAGGTTTCACTTCTTGTTCGCTCTTTCCCTCCGTGCTCTCCCTGTTTGTGCGCAGTCTCACACAGCACTCGGCAGAGATCCCCCACTCACCCTACCCCCAGCTAAACATCCAATCACTGCTAGTATGCAAATGACCCGGTGTCAGGTTTCTCAGTAGGCAAGGCAGAGCAAAATAAGCTGCGCAACAGCGGGAGGCTTTGAGGAAGCCTCAAATCTCTGTCATCGAAATCATAGTACTGTTATACCATGGAAGACCCAAAGAGTGTCTGATTTAAAGAGAACATGCCGGAGAGCTGAGCGTAAATAGAGAAAAACTAAACTAACTATCCACTATGAGATACTGAAGGTTAAAATAACAGAAAACAATAACACGGTCCGTCTTGAGAGGCGCTGCTATTTCTCTAGAATTATAAATGACAACTAGCAAAATACCCGCGCTTCGCAGCGGTGAATACTGCATTCAAATTTTTATTAAGAAAGAAAATTAAACCTTTTTAAACTGTGGGACAATATGCCAATAATTATTTGTTAAGGATCTCTTTGTATACCATGTTGTCAGTTCGGCCCTCCGGTGTAACATGACCAAGCTGTGCGCTGAGCTTACTCTTGAGCATTTAACGTACAGTTGGCCATGTGAACAGTAATCTTATCTCAAATCTCACAGCTTGGATCTGTCATAATCGGTTTGAGTTTCATGGTTTGTTTCAATTACGACAGTATTTGCAGGATTTGTTGTGTTGAAGTGACATTTGGCATCTGTCAAGCGTTGTAAGCACACAACCGGTTTCATCGATAAAATCACATCCAGCTTTTGAGAGTTTAAACATTCATAAACATCAAAGTGTCCACTACTGAAATCGTCACCTGTGAATCTAAGATGTTTAAGAGGCATTGGCGGTTGTCCAAAGGTGTAAAATATTTGGCCATTTCGGTACACTTGAAAGCGACAACCGAACAATTCAGCGGCAGCCATCAACTTACATGCAGAACCATAGGTGAAGGGCCTAAGCATTTCACTCTTCTAGTGCTCCTGTGTAGTATAATTATCTCCTGTACCGTCATCAGTCCACACCTTGAACCTGTCCCAGTCATTCAATACATAAGACACAATGTTCCTCCGGATATCAAGAGTGAGCCTGATATGGCCGTGCAATATGTAACAAAGAGAATGGAAAAGGTAGGTGGTATCTCCAGGCATGGAAACCACTCGGTAAGTGACAGTTCTTTGATCGATAGAATTTCTTGAAGATGGGCCCATAAGTAACAAAGACTGTTGAAAAGTTCAATATGGTGGCCGACAGTGGCATCATACTACCGAAATAAGTACGTACATTGGTTTCAGTTAGTGGAGGGAAGCCACCTACCAAATTTCGAGAAGATGGGGCCATAAATAAGAAAGTTCAACATGGTGGACGTTGTTGACCGTTATGACCATTACGCGTAGAATTTCGAAATAAAACCTGCTTAACTTTTGTAAGTAAGCTGTAAGGAATGGGCCTGCCAAATTTCAGCCTTCTACCTACACGGGCAGTTGAAGAATTAGTGACGTGTGGAAAATTCAATATGGCGGCCGACAATGGCGTCATACCACCGAAATAAGTACGTACATCGGTTTTGGTTAGCGCAGGGAAGCCGCCTACCAAATTTCGTGAAGATGGGGCCATGAATAAGAAAGTTCAATATGGCGGACGTTGTTGACCGTTATGACCGTTACGCGTAGAATTTCGAAATGAAACCTGCTTAACTTTTGTAAGTAAGCTGTAAGGAATGGGCCTGCCAAATTTCAGCCTTCTACCTACACGGGAAGTTGGAGAATTAGTGACGTGTGGAAAATTCAATATGGCGGACGACAATGGCGTCATACCACCGAAATAAGTAAGCACACCGGTTTTGGTTAGCGCAGGGAAGCCGCCTACCAAATTTCGTGAAGATGGGGCCATAAATAAGAAAGTTCAACATGGCGGACTTTGTCGACCGTTATCGACCGTTATGACCGTTACGTGTAGAATTTCGAAATGAAACCTGCTTAACTTTTGTAAGTAAGCTGTAAGGAATGAGCCTGCCAAATTTCAGCCCTCTACCTACACGGAAACTTGGAGAATTAGTGATAAGTGAGTCAGTGAGTGAGTGAGTCAGTCAGTCAGTGAGTCAGTGAGGGCTTTGCCTTTTATTAGTATAGATACTAGTAATTCCAGAGTCTTATTCTCTACGATTGATCGTCTGCTAAATCCAAGTCACTCAATGGAATGCCTCAAAATAAAGCTTTTGCTGTATTTTTTCATAAAAAATGAATGATATTAGAAATAATATACTACATCTCCCTAATACTGAGCCACTTAAACCCCAGTACTCAATTTTAATAAAATTAAATTCTGATTTACATAAAATAATTTCTCAAATGAGACCCTCCACCTGCGTGCTTAACCAACAAGTTTTTTTAAAGAAGTATTAGGCGTGCTAATTGATAGTATTTTTGACATAGTAAACTCATCATTAGATACGGGGGTCTTCCCAGACTGTCTTAAGACTGCTGTAGTTAAAACCCTACTCAAGAAAAATAATCTTGACCCCTCTGCTTTTGAGTATTTTAGACCCATTTCTAACCTGCCTTTCTAAAGTTAAATTCTAGAGAAGGCAGCCATTATGCAGATAAATGACCACCTCAATAAACCTGCTGTTCTTGATAAGTTTCAGTCGGGTTTTAGAACAAATCGCAGCACAGAAACTGCACTTGTTAAAGTAGTAAATGACTTGCAGGTAAATGCAGACAGAGGCAGTTTATCTGTTCTCATCCTCTGAGATCTGAGTGCCACATTTGATACCATTGATCACAACATTCTTAGAAAATCACCTTAGTCAGTGGGTGGGCCTCTCTGGCAGGGTCTTAAATTGGTTTTAATCCTACCTGGCAGGTAGAATATTCTTTGTAAATTGTGGTAATTATACTTCAAAGACACATATTTTATATGGTGGTCCACAAGGCTCTATCCTGGGTCCGCTGCTCTTTTCAATTTACATGCTTCCGTTAGGTCAGATTATCTCGGGGAATAACGTGAGCTACCACAGCTATGCTGATGACACACAACTGTACTTATTAATAGCGCATGACAACCCCGACTCTCTTGATTCACTGACACAATGTGTTACTTGTGTTTCTGAATGGATGAGAAGTAATTTTCTCAAACTAAATAAAGAGAAAACAGAAATTTTCGTGATTGGCAATAATGGATATAATGAGGTTATCTATACTAATAAAAGGCAAAGCCCTCACTCACTCACTCACTCACTCACTAATTCTCCAACTTCCCGTGTAGGTAGAAGGCTGAAATTTGGCAGGCTCATTCCTTACAGCTTACTTACAAAAGTTGGGCAGGTTTCATTTCGAAATTCTATGCGTAATGGTCATAACTGGAACCTATTTTTCTGCATATACTGTAATGGACGTTAGCCAGATGGCCGTGGGGGGGCGAAGCTGCGTGTGACATCATCACGCCTCCCACGTAATCACGTGAACTGACTACGACCACAGTACCCAGAAAAGAAGGAAGAGCCCCCAAAAAGCGCTGAAGAAAAACGCCAAATACTTTATTCGCGAGATACAAGTTTAATGAGAAGACACGAGGTATAAACGAGACTTTGGATCACTTTGTAACGGAGTTAAACTTGCTGTAGAGAGAAACTTTTAAGTGCCGGGTCTTAGCTAACATTAAATAATGCCGTGGACATCGCAAGATCGCACGACATAGCACAGGCACAGCTCAGAAGCTTCGATGCATGTACTCCGAGCGGCTCACGTGAACTGACTATGAGCACAGAGCGCAGAGAAAGCAAGACCTTTAAAGAGCGCAGAGAGTTTTGCTCACGTGAACGTGTCGTTTCCTGCACTGCAAAAATACTACAAAAGTCAGGCAGTCGGCGCGTGTGCGTAGCTGTGCCGGCCTTTGAGATGCTGACTGCGCTTCTGCCTTAAGTGAAAGTAAACACTTTTAATTTTTTCCCCCTTCCCATGAGCTATAGCCCAGACAACTGTACAAATGGGATCCCACTTCTAGACCACGGCAAACTAATATTAAGGCGCTTCGCACTTTCTTTTACATGTATACGATTATGAGGTCATCAGGTCGGATTATGTAGATACGCACAGGAGTGGAGGACTGACAGTGCCATCCCGGACAGTTAATGGCAGGGTCGTCTCTCCAGTCTACACGAAACCCACCGCGATGCTCATATCATCAGCAAAGACCTCTCTCTACACTATATTAAAGGAAAAGGCAAGTTTCCTTTCTTTACACCTTTTTTCCTTTTATCCCCAACCAAAGCCTTTCTCTCTTAACACCGCAGAGGACACAAAAAGAATTTTCTTTTAATTGCTGGTAATGCCGGTAAGGCACATTACCACAGGCAGAAATTTGGACGTTCACATAGAAAATGTAATTTCTATACCACAGCCGTCGTGTAGCGCCTTTCAAAAGGGATTTACTACCGAGAGATGATCCATATACATTTTAGCTGCTGTTTGTACTACTTACCTGTTATGTTATACCGGCTTTAAAATGTAGCTTACCCGAAACTACTCCACTGGTGCTCAGTGTATCTTTACATCTTAAAACGTTAATGTTTTACTGTTTAATAGCTTATAGACTACATTTTATTTTTTTCCCTTGCACTCAGTGAGCGAGGCCAATGGCTGATCAGTTATATATATATGAATGACTTCCAAAGAGCGCGGAGACTTTTGATCATGTGAATGTGCATGCAAAAGGTGGCGTCTCCTTTCCTGCAAAACTCGAGCAGCTGGCGCGTGCATAGCTGTGATGGCCTCTGAGACGCTGACTGTGCTTCAGCCTTAAGTCAAAGTGAGCACTTATAATTTTTTTACTCCTCCCCCTGAGCTATAGACACCGTCTTTAAAATGTAGTTTACCCAAACCACTCCAGTAGTGCTCAATGTAGCTTTACTTCTTAAAACATTAATGTTTTACTGTTTAATAAGTTATAGACTACATTTTATTATTTTTCCCTTGCACTCAGTGACCAAAGCTATATACACATATAATACCTGCATGGAACCCTCTTTTGAGACATGTGAGAAATGTTTGCACTTTTTTGTGGATAAGGTGAATAATGTTAGGGCTCATATACCTCTCACTGTTTATGACCCCTTAGCCGTTCTCCCCTGCTCTGCTGTTTTTTATCAGTTTGAGCCGGTGACTCTATCTTGTCTATATGAGATTGTTGGTAAATTGAAGCCCTCAGGTTCTCCTTTTGATGTTGTCCCACCTTCTCTTTTTAAAGAGATTATTTCTGTTTTAGGACCATCTGTTCTTGCTATTATCAATAGTAGCCTTTCCTCAGGCATAGTTCCCAATTTGTTTAAACATGCCATAGTGCAACCATTGATCAAAAAACCAAGCCTAGATCCCACTGTACTATCCAATTTTAGACCGATTTCCAAGCTTCCATTTCTCTCCAAAATTTTGGAGAGAAGTGTGTATATTCAATTGAAAGCCTTTTTAGATGAAAGTAATGTACTCGAAGTGTTTCAATCTGGTTTTAAGCCATTTCACAGTACTGAAACCGCATTACTGAAGGTTTTTAATGACATCTTTTTGGCAACAGACTCAGGGGATTATGTGATTTTAGTTCTGCTCGATTTAGCAGCTGCCTTTGATACTATAGATCATAGTATTTTATTATCTCGTCTGGAGCACTGTGTGGGCATTCGTGGTACTGCCTTGGCGTGGTTTAAATCATACTTGACTCAGAGATCTTTTTCAGTGAGGCTGGATGAATTTAGACCTTCCTCTGCTTCACTATCGTGTGGGGTTCCGCAAGGCTCCATACTTGGTCCTTTGCTATTTTCGTTGTATCTTCTACCTCTTGGCTCGATTCTTAGAAAGCATAAAATTGCTTTCCATTGTTATGCAGACGATACTCAAGTATATGTACCCCTCAAACGCAAGGATGCTTACTCCATACAAATGTTGGTTATGTGCCTAGAAGAGGTGAAAGCTTGGATGGCAGTGAATTTTTTAAGTTTTAATGAAAATAAGACAGAGGTTATAGTTTTTGGTCCTGGGGGCACCAGTGGGTCTTTTTCTACTTCTGCTCCTGTGGATTTGGGTCCCCTTGCACAATATGGTACGCCTGTCATTACAAATTTAGGGTTTAGGATAGACGAGAATCTTAGACTGGACGGTCAGATCAGTGCGGTGGTAAAATCTGTTTTTTTTCAGCTAAGACGTTTGGCGAAGATAAAAAATATTCTTTCCAAAGATCAATTTATAACAGTAATCCACGCCTTCATTACAACCCGATTGGATTATTGTAATTCGTTGTATGTTGGTGTTAGCCAGTCCACCCTGTCTCGGCTGCAGCTGGTGCAAAATGCTGCTGCACGCCTTTTAACTGGCACGTGAAAGAATGAGCACATCACACCTATATTATCCTCACTGCACTGGCTGCCTGTTCAGTTTAGAGTTCATTTTAAGATTCTTTTATTTGTTCTTAAGTTCTTTAATGGGCTTGCTCCGCCCTACCTCGCTGAGCTGCTGCATATGCACTCTCCTTCCCGCTCACTCAGATCAGCTGGTCAGCTGCTTCTGGATGTTCCTAGGACTCAGCGAAAGCTCAGGGGGGATCGGGCTTTTTCCGTTGTGGCTCCAAGGCTCTGGAATTCACTGCCGATCCACATTAGACAGGCCTCCT
This sequence comes from Polypterus senegalus, assembly GCF_016835505.1. Lineage (NCBI taxonomy): Eukaryota > Metazoa > Chordata > Cladistia > Polypteriformes > Polypteridae > Polypterus > Polypterus senegalus. The sequence goes on along the minus strand of NC_053157.1, from coordinate 243,045,863 downwards.
CACTGCCCATTTTTAAGTCTGCTCTTAAGACTTACCTTTTTGGTTTGGCATTTGATCCTGTGTGAGCAGTTGATTTTACTCTGTGTTAACTCTGTTTAGTTGTTTTTACTATGTTTTAATTTGTTTTATTTGATTGTATTTTATCTACTTACTTATTAGTTTGTTTTGTTTAAATTTATTTTAGCCTATGTTCAGCACTTTGGTCAGCAGCTGTTGTAAGTAAAGTGCTTTATAAATAAAGTTGACTTGACTTGACTTGACTTGACATATAGACACATACATATATACAGTATACCTGTGTGTATGTATGTATATATATATATATATATATATATATATATATATATACACACTATCTACATTATATATACACACACATACATACACACACACACATATATATAATTTGTGTGTGTTGTATGTATGTGTGTGTATATATGATGTAGATAGGTATGTATATATAGATATGTATATATATATGAAGATATGTATGTGTATTTTAAAATGTTTCCTTTTCTTATTCATAACTTCTTGAACACATGACTTTGCTGCAAACGTGGGTATTTTGCTATATATATATATATATATATATATATATATATATTGTGATAAAGATTCTTCTTCAAAAGAATGATACATAAACAAAGAAAAAGTTTTGGGGACCGTCCCCATATATTGTCATCCAGACAATCAAAGAAAGGCACGATTCAAAGTCTTAAAAATAAAACAATGAACAATCTTCCTGAGACAAAATGGCGACTTTATAGAGGGAAGGATTATGGGACAGGAAATGGTTGGCAGTAAGTGACGTTTGAAAACAGGAACCGGAAACAACATCATCAGGATGGGACGGAGGTGATGTGAATTGATGGAGCCGGAAGTGACGTCATCATGGTGGACCGGAAGTGACGTCGTCGCGGCCATTTTGGAATCCGGAAGTGGAGGAGTTATTTTTCTTCCAGTTTTCTGTTGGGCAAAAGAGATTCAGGTAAGTACCATGTGACAACCCTCTATCTCGCGATGTTTCACTCACCTTTAGGCTCTTTGACTGCCTCCTAATCGCACATGTGTGACATGACCCCCCCCCTCAGCCCAGACCCTCGGTCGGGCACCTGCACCGAGAGGTCGTGGATCGAGAGAGAGCATCTGCGTTGGCCTGCAAGGAACCTTTACGATAAATGACATTGAAGCGATAAGGTTGAAGATTCAAAACCCACCTGGTGACGCGAGGGTTAGACTCCCGATGAAGGGACATCCACTGTAAAGCGGCATGATCCGTCACCAGAGTAAACTCACGCCCCAGTAGGTAGTACCTCAAAGACGTAACAGCCCACTTAATCGCCAAGGCTTCTCGCTCCACCGCAGCAAACTTGGTCTCTCGGTCCAGCAGTTTCCGGCTCAGGTACATAACAGGGTGTTCAGCACCATCAATGCATTGGCTCAGCACGGCACCCAAGCCTGTGGCCGATGCGTCGGTCTGGAGGAGGAAAGGAATAGAAAAATCAGGAGATCGTAAAACAGGTGCTGAAGTAAGGGCCAACTTTAAGTCACGAATGCTTCTCAACGAAACATCCCATACCACTTTTAAAGGTGCTCGTTTCCTTGTCAAATTAGATAAGGGCACAGCAATTTCTGAGAAATGAGGTACAAAACGACCATAGTAACCTGCCAATCCCAAAATGCTTGTACCTGCCGCTTATTCATCGGACGGGCCAATTAAGAATGGCATCAATTTTGGAACATTGTGGTTTAACAACACCCCTCCTACTAGGTAGCCCAAATATTTGGCTTTTTTAATCCAAAAAACCTTTTCTTTGGATTAATTCGAAGACCAGCATTCACTAGCGTGGAGAGTATTCTTTTAACCTGCCAGACATGATCCTTCCACGTGCTGGAATAAATGACCACATCATCTAGGTAGGCAGCTATATGAATTGTGGGGCCTTAGCAGTGTGTCTACCAGGCGTTGGAAGTAGCTGGTGCCCCATGCAAGCCAAAAGGAAGGACCCTGTACTGCCAATGTCCACTGGGTACTAAAAGCGTTTTTTCTTTGGCGAGTCCGCTAAGGGAATTTGCCAATACCCTTCGTCATGTCAAGAGTAGTTAGGAATTGAGCGTTCCCCAACCGATCAAGTAAATCATCTACCGCGGCATGGGATACGCATTAAATTTAGAGACCTGATTAAGTCGTCGAAAGTCATTACAAAACCTCCACGACCCATCAGGTTTAGAAACTAAGACAATTGGACTAGACCAAGGGCTATGGCTTTCCTCAATAACCCCTAATTCTAGCATTCGTCTAATTTCCAACTCTACTTCCGCTTTCTTTGCCTCCGGGAGCCTATAACGTCTCTCTCTGACAATCACTCCAGAGTTAGTAATAATATCATGAACAATCAACGCAGATGCGTCCTGGTATCTCGTCCACAACTTTAGGGACAGACAAGATAGCCGTCTCGAGATCTTGTCGTTGTTTGAATGTCAAATCGGGCCAAAATTGAGATGGGCACATGACATAAAAGAGAACGAGGCTGATTGGACGAGGGATCAGGTTCCCTGTCCTTCCATGGTTTCAGCAAATTAATATGATATACTCGTTCAGTAGGTTGCCGATTAGGTTGTTTAACCAAATAATCAACGAGACCTTTTCTTTCTTTAATTTCATAAGGGCCTTGGCAATGTGCTAGCAACTTTGAATGAGAAGTTGGGACGAACACATCACACGATCACCCGGGACAAACTCCCGAATGGTGGTGTTTTGGTTATAATAACGGGACTGCGCTGCTTGTGCCTTTTCCAAATTTTCTTTTAGAATTGGTCTGATTTTCTCTAGTCTATTGCGTAATTGTGCGATATATTCAGAATATTTGAAGTTGGGAGGACCTCCTCTTCCCATCCTTCTTTTAGCATATCCAAAAGTCCTCTGGGTTGTCTTCCATATAATAATTCAAAGGGAGAGAAACCAGTAGAGGTCTGAGGGCTTCCGATAGGCAAACAAACGAGAGGAAGCAACTGATCCCAGTTTCTTCCATCCTCGTTAACTACCTTGCGTAACATCTGTTTCAAAGTTTGATTAAAATGTTCTACCAATCCGTCAGTTTGGGGATGATAGACAGACGTTTTCAGATGTTTTATTCGGAGTAATTTGGCTACTTCCCTGAACGTCTCTGAAGTGAAAGGAGTCCCTTGGTCCGTTAAAACCTCTTTGGGGATCCCAACACGAGCGAATATCCCTACTAATTCCCGTGCGATGTTTTTTGTATTAGCTGAGCGCAAAGGAACAGCTTCGGAAAGCGAGTGGCATAATCTACTAGCACCAAAATATATTTAAAACCTTTTAACGAGGGTTCCAATGGTCCTACGAGATCGATACCGACTCGTTCGAAAGGGATATCAATAAGGGGAAGGGGAACGAGAGGAGCTCCGTCCTTCTAGGAATCTGGCGAAGTTGACACTCAGGACAGGAAGCACAAAATCGCGGACCTCCTCGTTAATTCCGGCCAATAGAATCGGAGCTTTATTCTCTCTAACGTTTTTTCGGAGCCTAAATGGGCTCCTAGAAGGTGAGCGTGTGCTAATTCACACACCTTTCGCCGAAAAGTGCGTGGAATTAACAACAACGTTCGCACTTCTCCCTCGTGATCTGCCACTCTATATAATAATTCGTTTTTTAATACAAAGAACGGCATCGGTGGCATGGGATCCAGGGTTGTATAACCCTCGGTAGATACTACTGCATTCCTAATATTTTTTAAGGAATCATCGTTCCATTGTTCCCTTTTAAAAGATGATGGTGTTAATAGAAATTGAGCAGTTAAATCTTGTATAGGGTCTTGTGCGACCTTAAGGGGCGTGGTTTCTGTCTCCACGTCTTCTGCGTTAACTGCACTGGTTCCCGCAGAGGTCGATGGGACATCAATTTCTTCACATTGGGTACCCGTATGGGTCCGGCTACTGTGGGACATGGCGTGGAGGCAGTCGGAGCAGTATTCTCCATTACTAAGCCCAAATGTTTCGTAGGTACAGTTACGTTATTACCGCTGGTAATATTATTCCAGTCTCTACCCAATATAACTGGAAAAGGGGATCCGGTAATACAGCCATGGCCATACTCGTTAGATGATGATTCACTGATATTACACATCTGGCCGTTTTATAATACCTGATATCCCCATGAATACATTTTAGACTAGTTTTTATCCTAGTCCACTGTTGCGGTAAAACGAAACGGGTGGCAACAATGGAAATGTTACTCCCGGAATCAAACATTGCTCTTACCTTCCTGCCATTTATAATAACTGCACCTGTATATGGAAGAGATAAAGGATTAGTCACAGTGGCACAATACCTTTCTCCCTTAACTAATGAGCAATCCATAGGCTCGATGGTACAGTTGGGGGACAGATGTCCAATCTCCCCACACTTGAAACAGCGGGGAAGACTAGCACCTCTGTCCCGCTTACGGACGGCAGGCTCGGGAGCTTGTCGGGTGGGCTCAGGAGTTGCCCCATGTGCCTGTTGGGTTCGGCGAGAGAACCGTTCTGATTTCCCTGATTTGCAAGCCGCCCAATGACGCTCTGTGATCTGGATCAAGGAGTCCATTTCCTCAAAATTATGCTTCTGAACTTGCTGGGTGATATGGTCAGGGAGGGCATACACAAAAGTTTCACAAGCGAGAAGTTCTGCCATTTTGTGAGAATTATTAATATCGGGCGTAGCCAGCGACATACTTTTCCCCAGGCTTCAAAGCCCTGGGTTCTTATAGGTCTGTCGGGATCAAACTGCCACTCCCTCCATTCTCTCGCCTGCTGTTCCGGAGATACGCCGTAGCGTTTGAAGACCTCCTTTTTTAGAGCGTCGTAATCAGCTGCCTGCTCCTCAGTTAGATCGTAATAGGCTCTCTGCGCCGTTCCCTTCAGGTAGGGAGCCAGTATGTATGCCCATTCCGACCTCGGCCATGCGTTCCGCTTAGCGGTACGCTCAAAAATCAAAAAGTATGTCTCAATGTCATCTGACTCTGTTAGTGTCGCTATAGCAACAGGTGGTGGCCGAGCAACCTCCATCGGTGCACTTGCAGTAGCAGCAGCAGCACGAGCGTTGGCTTCTGCTACTTGGGTCCTTGTTTCACCCATCAGGGTTTGTAGATCCGTCATGATGGTGCTCAGAATAGAATTAAGGTCCTGTTCTTCCGACATCTTTTAACTCGACGAAAAACAATCCTGCCGGTTACGCCAATGTGATAAGGATTCTTCTTCAAAAGAATGATACACAAACAAAGAAAAAGTATTGGAGACCGTCCCAAATATTGTCGTCCAGACAATCAAAGAAAAGCATGATTCAAAGTCTTAAAAATAAAACAATGAACAATCTTCCTGAGACAAAATGGCGACTTTATAGAGGGAAGGATTATGGGACAGGAAATGGTTGGCAATTAAGTGACGTTTGAAAACAGGAACTGGAAACAACGTCATCAGGATGGGACGGAGGTGATGTGAATTGATGGAGCCGGAAGTGACGTCATCATGGTGGACCGGAAGTGACGTCGTCGTGGCCATTTTGGAATCCGGAAGTGGAGGAGTTATTTTTCTTCCAGTTTTCTGTCGGGCAAAAGAGATTCAGGTAAGTACCACATGACAACCCTCTATCTCGCGATGTTTCACTCACCTTTAGGCTCTTTGACTGCCTCCTAATCGCACATGTGTGACAATATATATATATATATATATATATATATATATATATATATATATATATATATATATATATATATATATATATATACAGTGTTGTGAAAAATATTTGCCCCTTCCTGATTTCTTATTCTTTTGCATGTTTGTCACACAAAATGTTTCTGATCATCAAACACATTTAACCATTAGTCAAATATAACACAAGTAAACACAAAATGAGTTCTAAAATGGTGGTTTTTATTATTTAGTGAGAATAAAAATCCAAACCTACATGGCCCTGTGTGAAAAAGTAATTGCACCCTGAACCTAATAACTGGTTGGGCCACCCTTAGCAGCAATAACTGCAATCAAGCGTTTGCGATAACTTGCAATGAGTCTTTACAGCTCTGGAGGAATTTTGGCCCACTCATCTTTGCAGAATTGTTGTAATTCAGCTTTATTTGAGGGTTTTCTAGCATAAACCGCCTTTTTAAAAGGTCATGCCATAGAATCTCAATTGGATTCAGGTCAGGACTTTGACTAGGCCACTCCAAAGTCTTCATTTTGTTTTTCTTCAGCCATTCAGAGGTGGATTTGCAGGTGTGTTTTGGGTCATTGTCCTATTGCAGCATCCAAGATCGCTTCAGCTTGAGTTGATGAACATCACACTACCACCACCATATTTTACTGTTGGTATGATGTTCTTTTTCTGAAATGGCGTTTTTGCCCAGTCTCTTTCTTATAGTGGAGTCGTGAACACTGACCTTAATTGAGGCAAGTGAGGCCTGCAGTTCTTTAGACGTTGTCCTTGGGTCTTTTGTGACCTCTCGGATGAGTCGTCTCTGCACTCTTGGGGTAATTTTGGTCGGTCGGCCACTCCTGGGAAGGTTCACCACTGTTCCATGTTTTTTCCATTTGTGGATAATGGCTCCCACTGTGGTTCGCTGGAGTCCCAAAGCTTTAGAAATGGCTTTATAACCTTTACCAGACTGATAGATCTCAATTACTTCTGTTCTCATTTGTGCCTGAATTTCTTTGGATCTTGGCATGATGTCTAGCTTTTGAGGTGCTTTTGGTCTACTTCTCTGTGTCAGGCAGCTCCTATTTAAGTGATTTCTTGATTGAAACAGGTGTGGCAGTAATCAGGCCTGGGGGTGGCTACGGAAATTGAACTCAGGTGTGATACACCACAGTTAGGTTATTTTTAACAAGGGGCAATTACTTTTCACACAGGGCCATGTAGGTTTGGATTTTTTTTCTCCCTAAATAATAAAAGCCATCATTTAAAAACTGCATTTTGTGTTTACTTGTGTTATATTTGACTAATGGTTAAATGTGTTTGATGATCAGAAACATTTTTTGTGACAAACATGCAAAAGAATAAGAAATCAGGAAGGGGGCAAATAGTTTTTCACAGCACTGTATATATGACAGCAACACTCATTACAGTGCCAAAACAATTACATTGACAATCATGTTACGTTGTTTTCAAAATGTTTCCTTTTCTTTTTCTTTACTTCTTTAACACACTACTTCTCCGCTGCAAAGCGCGGGTATTTTGCTAGTTAGAAATAAACTTGATGCATTAGGATTAAAAGTCAAGACGGAGATAAAGAATTTAGGGGTAACTGTTGACTCTGACCTGAATTTTAAATCGCATATTAATAAGATCACTAGGACAGCATTTTTCCACTTAAGAAATATAGCTAAAGTTAGACCTCTTATAACATTGTAAGATGCTGAGAAATTAATCCACGCTTTTCTTTTCAGTTGACTAGATTACTGTAATGCTCTCCTCTCAGGACTACCTAAAAAAGACATAAATCGATTGCAATGAGTGCAGAATGCAGCTGCTAGAATCCTGGTCCGATGAGAAAAAGATTGAACTCTTTGGTGTGAATGCCAGGCGTCACGTTTGGAGGAAACCAGGCACCACTCATCACCAGGCCAATACCATCCCTACAGTGAAGCATGGTGTTGGCAGCATTATGCTGTGGGGATGTTTTTCAGCGGCAGGAACTGGGAGACTAGTCAGGATAATGGGAAAGATGACTGCAGCAATGTACAGAGACATCCTGGATGAAAACCTGCTCCAGAGCGCTCTTGACCTCAGACTGGGGCGACGGTTCATCTTTCAGCAGGACAACGACCCTAAGCACACAGCCAAGATATCAAAGGAGTGGCTTCAGGACAACTCTGTGAATGTCCTTGAGTGGCACAGCCAGAGCCCAGACTTGAATCCGATTGAACATCTCTGGAGAGATCTTAAAATGGCTGTGCACCGACGCTTTCCATTCAACCTGATGGAGCTTGAGAGGTGCTGCAAAGAGGAATGGGTGAAACTGGCCAAGGATAGGTGTGCCAAGCTTGTGGCATCATATTCAAAAAGACTTGAGGCTGGAATTGCTGCCAAAGGTGCACCAACAAAGTATTGAGCAAAGGCTGTGAAAACTTATATACATGTGATTTCTCAGTTTTTTTATTTTTAATAAATTTGCAAAAACCTCAAGTAAACTTTTTTCACAATATCATTATGGGGTGTTGTGTGTAGAATTCTGAGGAAAAAAATGAATTTAATCAATTTTGGAATAAGGCTGTAACAAAAGAAAATATGGAAAAAGTGATGCACTGTGATTACTTTCCGGAATGCACTGTATCTTTCTGTGTGTTTAAACAAATCTGTATGGCACTTTATAACCCACCACAGATTATATACTAAGTCAGGTCAGGTCAGGTTGGGGGGCATACACTGGTACAGAGCAATGCCACACCACCACACAGCAAAACAGCTCAGGATCCTGACTGGCAATTCCCCAGGCAGACAATCGGTCCAGTCCCACCCTCTGGAAATGACCCTCTACCTGCCGCTGCCAGATGTTACATGTGTGCCCCCTTGGCCTGGTCCAGCCACTCGGGTCACCCTCAGGTAATCACACCACATGGTCATAGTGTCGGAACTCACGCTCCCTCACAATGCAGGTCATGTGCCTCATTCAAAGTCAGACCAGAGGTACCCAGAGATTCTCCATAGAGACACAGTATACTTTGTAATAACAAACAATAGATTTGGCCGGTCATTTAAGACATCTACTCTGTGCAGGGCAGAAGTCGTTTTTACCTCCAATGTCCACAGACCTCTAAGTATTTCACTTATTATTGACCATCTCACAATTCCAGTGGATCACAAGTTCACTTACACTTTGTTTATATTTGGTTGTGTTCCCTTAGTGGGTCACAAGTTCACTTACACTTTGTTTATATTTGGTTGTGTTCCCTTTAAATTGTTTAACTTGAGCCAATTGTTTCATGTCACCATTGATTAGCTTCTTACACTAAGGTCCTGGAGTTTTTTACCATTCCTGCAGACAGGACTGGTGTCACTGGGACAGGTCTGTAGGCCTCTTTGCTCACAGATGCTTTTTCATTTCAATCAGATTGAGGTCGGGGCTTTGTGATGGCCACTCCAATACCATGACCTTATTATCCTTAAGCCCCTTTGCCCCAATTTTGGAGGTCCCCTTTCTGACTGAGGTTTACCTTTCTTACTGAGCTCTTGAGATGTTGTTGCCGTTTCTCTCCATCATTGTCCTTCCTCATGATACCATCTATTTTGTGAAGTGCACCAATCCATCCTGCATACCCCACTACATGACACTCCCACCTCCATTCTTGACAGTTCCGATAGTGTTCTTCAGCTTACCAGCATCACCCTTTCTCCTACAAACATCACAATGGTTATTCTGGGCAATCAGTTGTATTTTGGATTCATCAGACTAGACAACATTTCTCCAGAAGGTCAGATATTTGTCCCCATGTGTCATTGCAGATTGCAGTCTGCCTTTTTGATGGTGGCTTTAGAGCAGTGGGCTTCTTCCTTGCTGAGCAGCCTTCCAAGTGATGTCGATGTCAGACATGTTTAACTGTGGATATCGAGACTCATCTACTTGTGTCTTCCAGCATCTTTACATGGTCCTCTGCTGTTGTTTTGGGCTTGATTTGCACTTTTTGAGCCAAAGTCCGTTCTTTTCTAGAAGACACAATGTGTCTCTTTACTGAGCATTGTGACAGCTGTTTGGTCCAATTGTGATTATACTTGTGTATTTTTGTTTGTACAGATGAACATAAAACCTTCAGGCATTTGGAAATTGTGCCCAAGGATGAACCACATTTTTGGAGGTCAACCATTTTGTTTCTGAGCTCTTGGCTAATTTCTTTGGATTTCCCCATCATGTCAAGTAAAAAGGCAGTGAGTTTGATGGTTGGCCTTAACATCCATCCACATGATGGCTCCAATGAGCCTGATTGGCTCTCAGAAGCTCATTGTCTAATTGCCTAATGGTTAATTTTCTGGAATTTTCCAAGCTGATTGCAGGCACAGATAACAAAGTGTCTGTAAACTTGTGACCCACTGGAATTGTGATAAAGTCAATAAAAAGTGAAATACACGGACGTCTGTGAACATTGGTGGGAAAAATGACTTCAACCCTGTACAGAGTAGACATCTTAAATGCTCGTAGTTTTGTATTTTGTATAAAATCTGTGGTTTGATTATATAGTGAGTTTTAAAGAATTCACCTGAAGTGGATGGAAACTTCTAACTTCAACTGTATCTGTTATTGTTATATGTAAAGTCTGTTACTGTGTTTTCCTTGTAGACTTGTTACTGAGTGTTCAGGTGGTCCTGAAGATGCCAGCCGTCATTCACAATATTAAGAACTCTGAGTAAAAGCAGCTGCTTACTGTGAGAGTGTGATATCACTCAGTTCATCATTGTAAACAGCACTATAAAAAAAATCCTAATAGAGAAAATAGATAAATCTTAATGAACAGGCCTTCTTCATGCTTCTCACTGTCCTTGCTAATCCTGCTAATGACCTTTAACAATGAACACAACATGACCAGACGCTGTACCTGATGGAGTTAATGGCAGGATGTCCCACTGGCTGATCTTCTCCAGACTCTTTTTCAGACCAGACAGCTCCTTTAGCAGGTCCTCAGAAGAGAATTCAGTGGTGAAAGTCAAGGTGAGTGAGTCTCCATCATCAGGAAGGACACAGTGAAATGAAAAAGTCTACATCAGGAGAGAAAAGGGGACAAGAAGAAATAAAAAGTAAAATTAATAAGAAGGTCCTCCTCTCAAGTAATGATCAACATGGTGAACAGAGAGTTTGGGTTTAAATAGATTATTTTTCCTTCATTTATTGATTATCTATAAGATAATATTTAATTAGAGTGGACCATAAGATGTCAGGTGCCTTGACTTTCAAAAAGATTTTCACACAGGAATCCATAAGAGGCGAGTCATCAGACTGTAGATAAGTGGACTGAGGAGGCAACAGACCGGCAGGTGAAGAACTGATTTAGCAGACAAAACCAGGCATTGGGCTGTTTAATGTACTGAGATGAAGTTAATTAGACAAGACAGACAGACAGACAGACAGACAGACAGACAGACAGACAGACAGACAGACAGACAGACAGACAGATAGATTGATAGATAGATAGATAGATAGATAGATAGATAGATAGATAGATAGATAGATAGATAGATAGATAGATAGATAGATAGATAGATAGATTGATTGATTGATTGATTGATTGATTGATTGAAGTATATTTGTCCCAAGGAGAAAATCTGGCAATTAAATTAAAGACTTACACACACTATTCAGTATAATCTTACAATGGAGGGTCTGCAACTACAAAGTAGAAAGTGTGTGACTTGTCAGAAAGACTTGGGAGCCTTTTGTGCGCTCATCACAGTTCTGTAATCTGTCCTGTAGAACACACTTGTGAGAGCACATCAGGAATATTGTGTGTTAGAGAAAAGAGAAAACAGCACAAAAGAAAGTCGAGAAGAAGAAGAGAGACCAGACTGGACTGTGAGGTTTGAGCTGTGAGGAAATGCTGAAGGATTTGAATGTCATCAGTTAAAGGACAAAGGCATGAGGAGGTGACATGACAGAAGTGTTTAAAGATAAGAAGGAGTTGGTGACTTCTTTTGTCAGGTGGCTTCATCTAAAATGATCCTTATTAAGAACAAATTTAATACAAATTTGCTTCCTCAAGCAAACAACTGTAGATTTACCTGCCTCTCAAGTAATAATAATAAAAATAACAACAACAACAACAATAATAATAATAATTAATAATAATAAAAGATAAAGCCCTCACTGACTCACTCATCACTGATTCTCCAACTTCCCGTGTAGGTAGAAGGCTGAAATTTGGCAGGCTCATTTCCTTATAGCTTACTTACAAAAGTTAAGTTATTTCATTTTGAAATTATACGTGTAACGGTCATAACGGTCGACAACGTCCACCATGTTAAACTTTCTTATTTATGGCCCCATCTTCAAGAAATTTGGTAGGCGGCTTCCCTGCACAAACCGAATCCGATGTACGTACTTATTTCAGTGGTATGACACCACTGTGGGACACCTTATTGAACTTTCCAATGGTCTTTGTTACTTATGGGTCCATCTTCAAGAAATTTGGTACATGGGTTCTCAATGCTAACTGAATCCTACTCACGTAAATATATATGTCCATAGCCTGCAGCTCGGTCGCCGTGTCAGGTGGCGTTGGGTCCCCCATCCCCACACCTCCCACGTAGTTGACTGCCGGCCTATATGCGCACAGCTTGGTCATATTACAACTGACAACATGGTATACAAAGAGATCCTTAACAAATAATTATTGATATATTTTCCTTCAGTTTAAAAAGGTTTACTTTTCTCCTTAATAAAAACTTTAAGGCAGTACTTCGCCACTGCGAAGAGCGGGTATTTTCTAGTAAATAATAAACACCTTACAGAACAGATTAATAACAAGAGCCATAATATAAAAATAATAAAATATTACAGTACAATAAAACCAGAATAAATGCAAAACTAGCTTCATCAACTAAAATTCATATCAAACAGAATAAGCCATCGATATTACAAATATCTTGTGCAGAGAGTTCCAGAGGCGAGGGGCCACTCGGCTGACATCTCTGAACTTCATGGTAGTCAGGAGAGCAGGAGGTATAATAAGATAAATAGATGAAGAAGATCTAAGGATACGGGAAGTAACAGAGATGTAAAGAAGATCAGAAAGATAAGGAGCAGCAAGATTATGGAGTGCTTTTTAAATAATTAACAGAATCTTAAAATCAATGTGATATTTAGCAGGGAGCCAGTGAAGCTGCTGAAGGACTGGAGTGATGTGTTCAATGGAAGGTGTTCTGGTAATAATATGAGCTGCAGCATTCTGAACCAAACTGAAGTCGTAAAGGAGTTTGTGAGGAAGACCAGAGAGGACAGACTTACAATAATCAATATGAGATGTGACCAGAGCATGAACGAGAACAGCAGTGCTGGTAGCTGAAAGAGATGGATGTAAACAGCTGAGACAGAAATATGCCGAACGAGTAATAATATTAATATGCGCCTCAATTTTTAAGGTGCTATCAAGAATGACACCTAAGCTCTTAAAATGGGAGGAAGAAGAGATTAGAGAATTATCAATAGTCAAGGAGATATTATCATATTTGTCCAAAACAGATTTAGTTCCTATCAGAAGAACCTCTGTTTTATCACTATTTAATTTAAGAAAATTAGTAGAGAGCCATGATTTAACTTCCTTCAGACAGTCAGAGAAGAAAGAAGGTGGAAGAGTGGAATCAGGCTTAGCAGACAGATAGAGCTGGGGGTCATCAGCATAACAGTGAAAGTGAATGTCAAATTTCCTAAAGATACGACCAAGAGGCAGAAAATAAATAATAAATAGAAGGGGACCCAAGACAGAGCCCTGGGGAACATCACTAACAACTGGGCAAACTTGGGATCTGAAATATTTTAGTCGTACAAACTGTGGATGATTAGAGAGATAAGACTTGAACCAGGCATGTATCAATAAATCAATACAAATTGATTTTCATCTCTCAAGGAGAATATCATGAGATTTTGTATCGAAGGCAGGGCTCAGATCAAAGGGCACAAGTGCGGTCAACAGCCTCGAGTCAGCTGCCATCAGCAGGTCATTGGTGATTTTAACCAGGGCTGTGTCTGTACTGTGAAATGGACGAAATCCACAGTGAAATTGTTCAAAGAAATGATTGTCAGTAAGATGAGAGTGAACGTGCACGGCAACAGTTTTCCACGTGTTTTTAAAGGAAAGGTAAATTTCAGATTGCATGATAATTATTTAGGTTGTAATGATCCGCACCAGATTTCTTGAGTTATCACAGCCGTTTTAAGAGATAAAGGAACAAGACCAGAGATAAGGGAAGAATGTATGATGTTAGTTATTAGAGAGGAAAGAGAAATCAGTAGGAACTGGAGCCAGCTGACAGGTAGAGGGCTTGGAATTTCTAAAAATATCAGATATTTCAACCACAGTTGGGAGTTTAAAAATAGTAAGAAAAGAAGAAGAAGGGGGATCATAAAATGTTCCATGTACAGAGTTTACAAGAGAAGTCAACTGCTGGTGGATATTTCCTATCTTCATTTTTAAAAAGGTCGTAAAAGAGTTACATTGATCAGTGCAGTAAAATTGAGGTGGGAGGTTGTCAGGTGGCCATAGGATGTTGTTTGAAGGCCATAGATAAAGGCAGGAACTTTGAGAGTTTTGCATAAATTATGGAAATATTAGGCAAATGTGAAATTGGGCTAAATTGCCTGTTATTGCCATTTGTAAAAACTCCATAGCTCTCTTGATTTTGAAGTTTCTCAGGTCCAACACACCCAAGTCTGATCAAACTCCCTGTGAAGTGTCACTCTCACCTGTAGGAAGTAGAGATTGTCTTTGGTCTCTGACAGCTCCTTCAGCTCAGCTTCTCTCCTCTTCAGCTACTCAATCTCCTTCTCCAGTTGCTCCACGACTCCTTCAACCTTCTCCATTTCTCTCTTTTCTTGTTCTTTGATTCTCTCAGTCAATTTCTTGTGGGTTTCCTCAAGACTGTAAGTCAGATCTCTGAAGCTCTTATCATGTTTCCACATCACTCTTTCCACAGAAAACTGTTAAGATAGGAGAAGAATATTGAAATGAGTCATCTAATTAAAAAACAGTCACAAGACACTTTTGTTAGTATTTTGATGTTGTAGAGTTGTACTAGGGTGTTGTACCGTGTTAGCCATTATGAATGCAGTGAAAAGTCAAGCAAAATGACACCTTTTATTGGATAACTAAAAAGATTACAATATGCAAGCTTTCGAGGAAACTCAGGCCTCTTTTTCAGGTAAGATGTAATACAGAAACTGGAGTTCCCTGTGTTTATATACACACATTATGACAAGAAACAGATATTGTAGAGGAGAGTCTGAATTAGGAGAAGGGTGGTAGGAGTATTCCCTACCTAGATTTCCCTTGGTACTCTGGGTAGCAGCATCTTCTTAAGGCACTTACAGGTCTGTATGGAATATAATAATAATAATAATAATAATAATAATAATAATAATAATAATAATAATAATAATAATAATAATAATACATTTTATTTATATAGCACATTTCCCATGCTCAAGACACTTAACAGAGTTTAAGAAAGAACAGCAGGGTATACAGTATATAGCATTGTACTAAACCAGATAAATAAAGAAGAGTAAGATAGTAAATTCAGAGAAAAAACTTAACAGACAACATAATTGATGGCATAGCACACACACACAGGTTATATGAACATCTTGACAGAGAGGTAAACTGAGAGAAGGGTAGAAAAGTCAAATACAGCTAAAAGCCTTCCTGAACAGATGAGTTTTGAGTTGTTTTTTAAAAGAATTTCTGGAGTCAGCTGATCTGATTAATTTCGGTAGGTCATATGCAGTCTTAATAAGTGGCTCTATAGGATCTATGAGAGCCATTGGCACAAGCTACTGGCAGCCTTATTATCCTGTGAGGACCCTGGTAGTGTTACACAGGGTGGTCTTTAAAAAGAGCCTCTCCTGATCATCTTGGGTATGAGAGTGGAGCAGGACAATGTTAACCTGGAGTGGAGAATGAGAGGTGAGGAAGACAAAGAAGAAGAAGAAGATGAAGAAGAATGGATATTGTTGAGAAAAGCTGGTTTGTTGTGAGGTAATTGTGTACAAATAAAATATACTGTATATAGTGTTATTGTGCAAAGATTAAAAGTCTCCAGTTTAACTTTGGTACTTCAAATTCTGAGCAGATGCAGCAAAGTATAAGGAGGATGGACAGGGATAAGCTTTTAAGTGTGGAGACAGTCAACGAGCAGTGGAGCAGGTTTAAAAATGTGTTACATGGAATTCAGGACAGGTACAGACTTAAATTTGGAAGTCGTAGGAAATTTAACAAAACTCCACCATGGGTTAATAAAGAGTTAAAAAAGTGTCTGCAAGGGTAATAAAAATGACAAGGCCTAGAAGACAAATAACTCCATTAATCCTAATGAATCCTAAGGTGTATAAGAACATGAGGGCAACCAGTAGGAAGGATATCAGGGAGGGTAAAAGGCAGTT
This sequence comes from Polypterus senegalus, assembly GCF_016835505.1. Lineage (NCBI taxonomy): Eukaryota > Metazoa > Chordata > Cladistia > Polypteriformes > Polypteridae > Polypterus > Polypterus senegalus. Next base: position 243,029,731 of record NC_053157.1, on the reverse strand, counting down.
AGAGAGGAATATAACAGATAAGGAGAAAGACGGCCATAAGAGATTCTTTCAGTATTTCAGTAGTAAAAGAAGAGTCAAGGAGGAGGTGAAGTGCATCAGGAATAGTAAAGAGGAATTAAAAAATATAAACAGTGAACATACTGGGGAATTACAAAGGACTGGAAAATGGCAAATATTATCTCTTTATATAAAAAGGGTGACCAAGCAAATCCAAGCATCACAGGAAAATTAATGGAAGCAAGTATTAAGGATAAGATTGTGCAGCACATGGCAAGAACACTCTGCATGGATAAAGAAGAGGGAGGTTGTGTTTTACTAACATAATGGAATTGTATAAGGAAGCAAGAATAGCCTCAGATCAAAGTGGAGCAGATGATATTATTTATCTGGACTTTCAGAAAGCATTTGATAAGGTCTCACATGAGAAGTTGGGCATCAAACTAAAAGAAGTGGCAGTTCAGGGTAATGTTTGTAGATGGGTGCAGAATTGGCTCAGACAGAGGAAGCAGAGGGTGATGGTGCGAGGAACCTCATCAGAATAGGCCGATGTTAAGAGTGGTGACCAGCAGGGGTCAGTGCTGGGGCCACTGCAATTTATGAATTTAAGCAACACGCTGGTTAAGTTTGCAGATGATACCAAAAGAGGTGGATTAGCAGATATTCTGGAATCCATTAAATCATTACAGAGGAACTTGGACACTGTACAGACTTGAGCAGATTTGTGGCATAAGGGTGTAAGTGTAAGGTATGAGGTGCACACTGGATCATCATCTCCAAAGCTGGACATGTTCAGCTGTTTTCAGTACCTTGCAGAGCTACACAGTGACTCTGATATCTTTGAGATAGTAGGTAGGGACGAGGAGCCCTAAAAGTAGTCATAGTCAGGGATTCAGGTATATTGAGAATTGAGAGGAAGTTTTGCTCTAGATACAAAGAGTCTCATATGCTGTGTTGTCTTCTGAGTACACACATAGAAAACTTCTATGGATGGCTGCCAGAGCAGTGGAGGATCCATGTGTCATGATCAAACTTGTCCAGGGGTCACAGAATAATCAAAATAAGTGGGACAGACTGCCAGTTCTGCAGGACAGAGTTGAGAGTTGAGTATAAATCTGAGGAGCAGAACTGACAAAGTGGTCATCTCAGGACTTCTACCTGTGCCACACCAATCTATGTGAGATTAGGAAGATTAGAAGCCTTAATACACATCTGAAATGTCTGTGTGGGAATAAGTTGGGATGAGTTATATTTCAACTGGAGGGGCATTAATGTAAACTAAATATGTGTCACAAATAAATTAATGAAAATAATTATCAGGAAAAGATTGAGCAACATAGATCTAGGTGAGGAGTGCCAGTGAGCAGTCAGTGATGGTTTAGATGGGCGATTTCATGTTTCACTAATGTGCTGGAATTCTATAATGAAATAAGAAAAGCATAAAAGTATAAACCAGTATGGAGGTCTTTCTGTCAGGAGGGCTCACGTTCAGTCACTTGTTCATCCTTGACTGTCACTTCTGTGTCTTTACTGGACTGCAGCACATTGAGTGACAAGTTATACTCCACCCAAATTCTTTGAACAGAAAGACACACCCCAGTTGTCTGATTCTGCTGTGCTTATTAATTTACTACAGCAGATGGCGCTGGGCTTTATAATGGAAGTCCATGCTAAATAAATCAGATTGGAAAAGTTTTGTCTGTCCAGGCACAGAAATGTGTGTGAAGAGTTCTTGTTCTGCCGATGAGAAGATTCTTATAAATTGATCCTGGAAGAAATGGGCAGGAAATAGGAAGCAACTCTGAACAGTGTGCCAGTCAAATGTGCATTAAAATGTGTGAATGTGTGTCATAAAACATGAATTGTTAAATTGTAGCTCCACTACATAGTAAATGTTGTTTGTTTGTAGCTTGTCTGTCTGGTCTGCTTGTGTGGGTATGAAGATAGTCCATACATCCTGTTTGAGGGATAGACAAGTAATTGACAGTGGTAGAACACCTGAAGGCTGGACAACTGGTTGTAATAGGAATTTGCATAAATCACGCCATTTTATGAAAGGAGAAAGAGAACAACAATTGAAGGAAACAGACATGAGAACTCGCTAAACAGAGCAGCATCTGTAAAAAGGAACTCCGTCTTTGAAGACCTGTCTAAATAGGTGAAGGTCAGTGATCGTCTCCAGGGACGTGAATCTTGAATTTAATCCCAACTAGCAGACTCGGTGAGCTCACTGCAGTCCTTTTATTAAAAAGCTCAGAACTGACTGGGAAAACATTTTACATTTAAATTTTCAGATTCTTTCATTGGCCATCTTCTACAATTCATTTCCACATTATAATCAGACAAATTGAACTCTGGAGTATTGTGTGAACTTCAGAAGGGGCTGAGGTGTGTATTTCACTCTCTCTATTTCTATTCACATGTATGGGGGTTATTGTGTGTTGAATGTCATTGTTATTTTCATCTTTAAGTCTTTCTTTTTTAATTGTTTATTTTCTCCATCTTTTCTGAAATTGCCTTATAACTGTCTTTTTGACACATACTGTATATATTCGTTTAACTGTTTAGAGCTGATGATATCAATAAATGAAAGTACAGCAGGACTCTTCATGGGCTGATATTGGCCTGTCCTTATATTAGTTTAGGAAGGTGAGTGGCAGCAATCGGCCCGTTTCAGCAGATCAGCATGTAAACAGGTGGAGGTGTGCGTTATCGGCACTCAGTCCAGCATCCAAACCCCTTCACTTATGGAGTCCAATAAAGTTGCGACATATCAGAATGAACAGAGAAAGTCCATTAGGGAATGCTGTGTCAACTGATCCAACTCAGAACATCAGTGCCAACCTTCATTATGAGTTACTGTTAGAGGGAGTGAAGTCACCTTTAAGTGGAGGAATGAGAAACCTGAGGACATGAGGGTCTTGTGGTCTGAATTCCAAATGACTAAAACATGAAAAACTTTCAGCAGTGAAACGCCAATAAGGACACAATAAACCATCTTCTCTCCTTCTCCATCTCCCTGTCCCCATATGTCATCACCACAAACTCTCATAACCCATTTAGTTCTTTTTCCTCTCTTTGATATGAAGTGTCATCTTAATTCCACTCACCTTCATCTCCTCCGCTGTCCTTCTCATCTCCTTCAGTTTCTTCTCTTTCTCTTCAAGTCTTCTAATTTCCCTCAGTGTCACCCCCATCTGTTTCTGTTTGGACACACAAGAGGACACATGGTGGTCTCATCAGAATTCTCTTCCACTTTCTAAGCTCGTGGTGTCATTTTGAGTGATTAAATTTGTACAACACATTTGTTTCACATTCCATGACACAACTTACTGTTTCTGTCACACTTGTCTTCATTTCGACACAGTAAGTGACACTCAGATTTAATGAAACAAATATGAATATCACACAAACATTCAAATAAAAGTATAATTTAACACTTCGATTCAAGATGAAGTTTGGGCTTGAAGAGAGCTACAAATAAAGGAGACAGTCTGAAGGCTCAATGGTGTACGAGTCAGTCCTTGAGATTTACAGGACATCACATCGACAACTAGGATATCAGAGCTTCACACATAAAAACTGAGGAAACCTGCAAACCCAGGAGACCTCGGATGGCTAAGGACTGCAATTGTAGGACCATCAAGGCCATTGTGGAGTTCAGACTTGTGAGAACTTTGTCAAGTGTTTCGTCGTTTTATGGAGTCAAGTGAGATAACTGAGGCCGAGAAGAAACAAGTGAGTCTGAGGATTTCACGAAAAAGTGAAATCTGAAGAGGAGTTTAATGAGCTCAGAGAAATCTGACAATATATCAAATTAGTCACTAATAAAAATACTTTATGAAAACATTATAACTGAAGATCAGAGAAATAAATAATAACACAAGTGAAAGTTAACTAACTCAGAGTTCAAACATGAAGAAGAGCAAATTAGTCACACACAATGGGCTGCTTTATGGCAGCGGTTCCCAAACTGTGGTACGCATCGCGGTCCCTGAAATTTAATTTATCTGTGCAAAACCCTTTATGACAAGCCTGTTGTGAGCAAAAACCAATGAAACTGTTTAAATACAATAATACGTGGGTTCCCAAATTTAGTGTGGTGAGAAATTTCATCATCTGAATAAATAAAACCTATTATTCGAATCAGTATTTAGGTTATTTAATGCTACCATAATTCCATTTTGCGGAAGTCAACTTCTACTTCTTCACTGTTTAAGCTTTTGGTCTGCCTCACAGAAACCGCTCGCGTTTGTTGTTATATGTGCACTTCCACTGTATCGCATCGTAGTCACTAGATCTGAGCACAAATCCGATACCATTTCGTCTTTGGTAACTGCGTCACATACAGGCCGAATGCAGGATTTAGTTTTGGGGTGGAATTTATCAATTTATGTACATACACAAATTTTTCCATTAATTTTATGCATAATTTCTTCCAATTCTTTAACTTTTATTCAGATTTTGGGGCGGTTTAGACCCGAACTCCCCCCCTTACAGCTCTCCCTCCCTTTCAACAAGGTGCGGGTGGTACGCAACGCAACTCACTTAACCTCAGGTGGTACTTGATGTCCAAAAGTTTGGGAACCCCTGCTTTATGGCTTGAAGGGCATGTGGCTTGGCTATTTAACAGAGAGGAGTAGATCCAGTTGTCATTGTCAATGTCACAGAAAATGACAAAAGTGAGAGCAGGTTAGCAATTGTGTAAGAAAAGAGTGAAAATGGAGGAGCTAAGATTAGGAGTAGAACACACCCAGTGGTCTTATCAGAAGTGCTTTCTGTGACACAAGACACTCCTGGGAGGACTGGAGAGATCAGAGAGTTTAACATGAGGCTCAGATTGGGTTTAAGATGGAGGGGCACAGAGCTAAGGGGCATCAGGGGGATTTTTACAGAAGATGGCAGTGGCACCCCTGGCATGGGATCCACTGATATTATGGGAAGACAAACAAGGAGGTCATTGGTGGACTTTTAACAAGGAGTGAGCGTCTGGGCATATAATCAGTTTGATATGAAGCTGGAATAAAACTGCAGAAGAGAAAAAGAAATCAGAAATAAAAAGAAGATGTGAGTCTGTGCTGAAGAACAGTGATGAAGGTGTGACAAATGCAGACCTGCGGGTATCAGATCGGGCAGATCAGTCCACTCACTTCACGTCTACATCAGTGGGAAAGAAAAATTTTTATTAAGTCAACAGACTTCAAATATCAAACAGTTCAAAAAACACAGCCAATGTATTTTAAGGGCATACAAATTCATAAAAATGCCCCATTTTCTAACAAAATTAAATTGAATAAACAAAAAAATAAGAGGTGATGAGAACTAAGCTCCTGTAAATAAGAAGTAAACATCACAACCAACATAACAACATGTTTAACAAGAACTAAAGAAAAAAGAGACAGAAAAGTAAATAAAAGAGAAAAACTTAATGAATGATGAGAAATGAATGGTGACAGGAGCGCTCACCTCGTAATATTAACTGTCACTAAAGCAGCACACGAGGAACACCTGAGAAAGAAAAGAATCAAACTAGATGACTGGAAAACAAAATTAAAAGATTGTGATGCATGAGTCGGTGTCTTGCACCCCAATAACAAGGCTGAATCTCAGTACTTTAGCAAAAGCAGTTTTATTCCACTGGAAACAGGAACAGAGGTTATTTATTGTAGCAGGATCTACCATTCTACTCTACAGAGACACTGCAGGGCCAGGTGTGGCAGAGTAATAATGTCGGGTGAGCAGCGCTTTGCATGTGGCACCTTGTAGTTGTCTCTGTGGCGCTGCGATTCTGCAGTTGCCTTGGCAACAATCAAGCAACCCTCAACAGATGCGGTGTGTCGTCCCATCGGGGAGGGTTTTAAAGGGTCTCAAAGAGTTCATAAGTCTCACAAGATTACAGTATAATCATAAGAGTGAGTGAAAAAGAATGAAAAAACAGAACAGAGGGAATGTGAACAAAAATAACACGAGTGTGTAGCAGTAGGTGAATTTATGTAAGGCCAGCTTAAAAGTTCATGAAGTGGATCAGGCCATGAGAATAATAAAAGTGTAAAAGGTAACTTTAAAATGTCTAATCTAAAGGAGATACAGTAAATCAAAATAAAATTGGCAATACAATTTAAATAGATCTAAATATGCAAGGTCATCAAAAAAGAAAACAAATGAATGTCAGTTATATGGAGGAACACATAAATATGTGACAGTGAAATGAAACCTGGCTAAAGCCCAGGGGTGAGAATGAGAAGAACAGAAATGGATACCAAAGATTTAGAAATGACAGTGTGTGTTGGTGGGCTACAATTAAATTAATGACAGACTTAAATAACTGACTGCTTCAAATCTGAACCTAGAGTGAGGGTACATGGGTTTGACTAATGAGAATCAAGGGTACAGGCCTGACTTTAGGAGTGGACTACAGACCACCAAATGTCGATAAGACTGTCAAACAGGCATATACAGTTTTAAATGGCTGATACCCCACTTACTGTACGTATCTGAACATATCTGCACATTCACACCGAGTGCACATTAAGATCTCATGATTTCAGTCTGACTAAAGAGACCAAGTATTAGTAAAACAACAGAGGGTGTTTGAACTTTACGCTGTGGAGTCTCAAATCTGTGATCTGATCAGCCAGCTCATATAAGAGATGCCACTTCACTCTCAGGCTGAGGACTCTAAACTTTAGCCTGGCATAGCTGGTAGTGCTGACTGTTAGCCGTGTTTATTACATCTCTGTTAGTCATTTGTATAAAAGTTTTAGGTAATATAATCATCATGAACTCTTACTAAACCTTCTCTATTCTGTTTCTTTTCTCATTTCAGTATTCTGCTGTTCTACGTCTCCAGTGCCAAGCTGTTTAGTAGCCCATGACTGAGACACCCGAGGTATCGGGAGCCTTGGACTCGAAGAGTTAAAGGACTGATTAGCCTGCCCAGAACAGACGTGTACGGTAGAAGGACCACCAGGAGGTGGGTGGCCAGTAGGTCCTTTAGTGTTACTCAGCTGAAGTTGTTGAGTTAATTGTGTTTTAAATTAATCTTTATTTTTATGTGTGTACCTGTTGTAGTTTGTAAAGTGTGTGACTGTATTTTAACTGTCAACATGTCTCCAGTGATCTGAGCCTGAAGTAATGCGCCCAATACAACATCTGCAAGTTTTTGATAATATGAATAATGTAAGTTTACAGGGGATATGATAGTAATGATGGATTTTACTTATCCAAATATTAACTGGGAATCCTTATAAACCTTATTAAACACGACACACAGACAGTTCATCAATGTAATTCCTGATTATTTATTAACACAGAATGTTTAAATACCAAAGAAGCAGCCTGTCCAGAGTCTTTATTGTGTGAGAATCAGAACAGAATTTGGGGGTAGCGGTTGTTCATCTACTGAGATCAAGAGATCAGAAGAATCGCATTGTGTGGAATGAAAGTCAGTCAGTCAGTCATTGTCCAACCCGCTATACTAACACAGGGTCACAGGGGTCTGCTGGAGCCAATCCTAGACAGCTCAGGGTGCAAGGCAGGAACAAAACCGTGGAGGGCGCCAGCTCACCGCAGGTGGACTGAAAGGAATAAAGAAAATCTAAGCAAATGTGTCAAAGTCTAAAAGAGACCAACTGGTAGACAGTCAAGCGGCAGGGTGTTAGGTTCAAAAGGAGGGCATATAAGGCAGGAAAAGTCTGCAAACAGGGGGACACTACGGGATTTTAAAAGAGCTGTACTGTGGATGAACAATGGCGGGTGTGGATCTGCGACAGAGGAACAGCATGAAGACATTTTTTTCCATGTGATGCATTTTACCTCTGACTGCTTTTGGAAATGAACAGTTAAGGGTTCAATAGCAACTACTAAAAGCATTGGTGATAATGGACATCCCTGTCTGGTTCACCATTCTAAACTGAAAGAGTCACAATGGATTTTATTTATACAAACTAAAACTTCTGAACTACAGTACGATAACTTACGCCACAAAAAAGCCCAGATCTGCACAGCTAAGTACACAAGTATCCTCACTCAATTCTGCCAAAAGCTTCTTCATCATCCAAACACAACAGAACCTTTGAAAACTCAGACACCTTTGGGTGAATATATTCAATTAAATAACTGCTGAAAATTTAAAATCAGAGGTTTGCTTTTGGGCTATCTCAAACATTGACTTACAAAATGAGCTAATAGTCAAATAATAAATGACATAAACAGACCAGGAGTGAAACTCAGATCCTCCACTGTGATTCCTCTATTAGTTAAGTGATTCACATCAAATTATAAAACAGAACAACATCCCATAAATACCCTTACTGTTTAAAATATTGCTTTCTTTTTTGCACTTTTGATTAACAACATTTAAATGTGAGCAGAATCAGAAGGCCTGGCCTGTCAAATCACAATCCTTTGACTTCATAAGTGAAGAAACGTCTGTCAATCATGAGGCCTTGGAGCAGTTTATGTGAGGAGCTACACAGGACTTCTAAAAACGTGTCTGAATCTTCTGAGGTGCTGATATTCAAGAGAAACAGAAGTAAGACAAAGCAGCACATGAAGCTGGGCAGAGGAGAGCAGCCATGGGCATCCCAGGACTTCAGGACAAGGCCAACTGTGACAGACTCAGAGAGTTAAACCTGTTTAGTGTGAGCAGAGGAGACAGCATGGGGACCTCATCCAAGTACTTAAAATCCTCAAAGGCATCAATAAAGCAGACCCAGTGACATTATTTAGACTTAAGGGTGAATCGCAAACTTGAGAACATCACTGGACATTAAGTGGAAGAGCGTTTAACACTGAAGTCAGAAAGCTCTTCTTTACACAAAGAGTTGCAGGACTGTGGAGCAAACTACTGAGACATGGAGTTGAAGCAGAAACCTTGAGAACCTTTAAGAAGATTCTGGATGAGATATCAGGACAGCTTAGCTATTAGCTAAACAAATCGGCTTGATGGACTGAATGGACTGCTGTTGTTTCTAACATTTCTTACGTTCTGCTGTTAATTTTCAGACCTTCTGGGCCATAGTCCTTATTCACAACTGAATTTACCAGCTTTTAATTAACCTTCACTGTATGATGATCATGTAGTGTGGATGGTGGGTTTTTATTTTCACATATATTTGGAAATAGACACATTTAGTAAATATTTCCAACAACTGCTGGACTTGGTGGAGTTCTTTCCAAACTGTTAAAAGTCAGAGTCCATCTCACAATCATGCAATGTAATTATCACTCAAGGAGTTGATTGAATGAAATTATGTCTGATCACTAATTAGGCACAGAATTACTGAATTACTTAATTAAGTGAGAACATCTATAACACAAAGCCACTTAAAACTTAATGTGTATTATAAGAATTTTAGATCTAATCCCAGACATTAATATTAACTTAGCTGTGAGTATAACGTGTCTCTTAGAGAGGCCTGAGGTACTCCAGACACAAGTGATCAGAACACAAAGAACCTCCGTTCAGTTTAATGAGAGCACTCAGCTCACTCAACTTCTCCATGGATCACACTGTGTATCTCATCTTGGACTTTTTCATGTCTTCTACCCAGTCTCTCCAGGATAGGCTCCAGCTCATGCTGTCCTATGCAAGCAAACTGAGACGCCTCAACATGATGGAATAAATTTCTCTGCCAAACTACATTTACGTATTACTTAACTCCACTCACCTGTTTTTCTTCTCTTTCCGTCTCCAGCTCGACCTTTTCATGACTGTTGTGTTCAGTAATTCCACACATCAAGCAGATACACGTCTCGTCAGTTTTACAGAACATCTCCAGACTTTTCTGGTGTTTGTCACAGAGTTTCTCCTTCAGATTTCTATCAGGATCAGTCAGCTTGTGGTGCTTCAGGGTCGCTACTTCATAGTGAGGCTGCAGGTGAGTCTGACATTAGGAGGCCATGCAGGTTAGACAGAACTTCACTGCTCTGAACTTCTTCCCAGTACAGAACTCACATTCCACGTGTCCAGGGCCAGCAAAATTCTTAGATGAAGGAGAACCGACTGTCGTCTTCTTTAATTTCTTGATGACTTCATTCAGCAGAGTGTTTCTGTTCAGTTCAGGCCTCAGCATAAAGGTGTGTCTGCACTGAGGACAGCTGCACTCTTGGATCTGATACCAGCAGTCTGTGAGGCACTTCAGACAGAAACTGGGACCACAGGGGATGGTGACGGAGTCAGTCAGGGTGTCCAGACACACCAAGCAGGTGAACTCATCCTGTAACCCACACAGCTGGGCTTCAGCCATCGTCAGTCTGAGGAGAGGCAGGCAGAGAGAATCAGTCAGACAAACAAGAAAGTGACTTTTGAAGAAACCAAAGTGAAAGTTTGTCTGAGCTCAGTGAGGAGGAGGAGATTTAAAGAGAAAGCTGAGAGCTCACAGAGAGAACATTTGAGGAGACACTGAGGGTGAACAGTTAATGTGAGACAGGAGCTCAGAGAGTGAAGACCACCAAGTGACAGAAGAGATGACCTGTCACAGGGGGCCTGTTAAAGATTAATTCACGTCCGTATTTCTTATTTATTTATTATGTGGTATAGCGGGTCCGCGGCTTCAAAAAAAACTTGGTCAGATTTTAAAACCAGAAAGCCAAACCGAGGGAGTTAATAAGGTAATTGGGGTGAGTGCGGGTGCAATCGTTCTCAACTGCTTCATTGGCTTCCTGCGGAGATGTATATGTATGGGCCAGCACAAGGGAAGAGGGGGAGAAAGATATGAAAGAATGAATCAGAAGACGAAGGTTAAAAGATGATCAGGACACCAGCATGGAGAAGGCAGCACAACCTGGGGCTCTATGAGGGGGCGCAGGCTGAGGCGCTCTAGGGGCTGCGGTATGCCCCACTGAATAATTGTCTAGAGTGGGGTGAGCAGGACGGAAGACCACACAATGGATCCGAGGTGCGACCAAGTGAGCGCAAAGGAAGACAGGAGGAGTGCCGACCTCGGATGGTCTGGCTGTGCAGTGTGGAGTCAGTCAAGACGGGGGTCAGCAGAAAAGGAGTTTGTGCTGCTGAGTCTCTGCCGGCAACACGAGTGATGGGTGAGCCGGGGAGAGAGAAGGAGGTGAGCTGAGATTGCATGACGAGAAACCCTACATTTGTAACCTCTATTTTAATGGATTTATTTCTTATGGATTTTATCCCCACTTTTCACCAGTTTTAAGGATCTGTATACTTTTTTGAGAACACTGCACAGTGGACACATTTTATTTTAAGTGCACTTGAGCACTTTCCACCATCCCCTGACTTCAATGAGATTTGTCCGCTCATCTCGGTCATAGCTATCGACGGTGTTGGTTCAACAGACTCCTATGTGGGAAGAGGGAGTCTGGAGGGGCCGGCATCGTCACATATTACATACTGACATCCACATCAGAGTCCATGTTAGTCCTCTTTTTTAGTCAAATTGTTCATCCCATAATAAGTTCTTGTCTCCTGCTTATAACAGTTGTGTGAATATTGTTGTTGATGAGAATTGACTGACTGATGTAAAATCCCCTCAAATAAAGAATTTTTGTTTTTGTCGTTGTCCATGCCAGTAATTTATCAGATTATTCAGTAAAGACTCCACCTGTTAGACTCTCTTAAGGTAACTGAAGACCACTCAGTCTAAGAAACAGAATCATAGGAGTCATTAAAAACACAAGGATTGTAGAAATATGAAAACTTCTTAAAAACCGAAGTAACAGACGGGACACAAGACAGACAGACAGGAAGGCAGACAGTCAGACAGACACGTAACTCACAGCAGGCGCTCGCTGCTCTCGGCTCCTTCACAGTTTTTTAGATTTTCTTGGTTATTTAAGTTGTTTTATCTCAGGATTTGTGAGACTTAATCAAGTCTGTTGAACAGGCTCGTCTACTCCTGCACCCTACGATTAACACACACAGATCCTAGTCACACAATTGGGTAGAAGTGATGCCCTGATGCCAGTCCCTCTTTAATAGCCCACCTCAGACTCATTCCATTTAAGTACATAAGAGTGACCCCTCCAGCCTGTCACTTCTCAGTGCCCCACACTGGGACTCGCTGTCACCAGCAATAACAAATGTACAGATGCCCTCCAAGGCCTTATCATTGTGTCGCCCTAATCATCCCCTGTCTCTCATTAGCTAACTGTGTCTCTCACCACTTCACCATCTAAGAGCTCATGTGTGGTGAGCATACTGGCACAAAATGGTTAGGTGTGTTGGCAATTCTAAATTGTCCCTAGTGTGTGGGTGTGTTTGTGTGTGTGCGTGCCCTGCAGTGGGCTGGTGTCCTGCTTGGGGTTTGATTCCTGCCTTGCGCCCTGTGTTGGCTAGGATTGGCTCTAGCAGACCCCCATGACACTGTAGTTAGGATATAGCGGGTTGGATAATGGATGGATGTATTATTATTACTCAAGTGCAACTTCTCAGCGTTGATAACACCCTGGGCAAGAAAGCAGTCATTTCCAACATCCATTGCCCTAACATTTACTTCAGTCACTCAAGAAATAAAGACAAAGTATAGAAATGTCAAAGGAATGTGGCATTTAATAAGCTGGGATGAAATATAAGTGACCAGCATGGACCTCAGCGTTATCATTGGCAGTGCACCAACATTGGAATGTAATTCATTTATTAATAAAATGCATTATATTTGCCATTCCCACAGATGGCAAATTAGAAACATTTGTAGTAATAGAATGTATGTAATGTTGGAATGACAAATACAATGTGTATGTCTCTGTTATATACAATTTAGTATGGGATTTGTAAAAGCCATGTTAATGTTTGAGATGTGCCATCTGTTGGAACGACAAATTTAACATGATGTCTCTGTTACACACCATTTGGTGTTGGATTCATAAAAGCAGTGTTAGGATTTGTGATGTACCATTTGCTGGAGTGACAAATGCAATTAATTGTATTACTACATATGTTTGTGTTGTGCCATCTGTTTGAATGAGAGAGACATACGACCCAAATTGACATGCAGATGCACAGACACAGAGACTTTTCCTTTTATTAACGTGGATAATGTTGAAAATTTTGATTAGGGATCAATATTCTTTATTATTAGTTTTTAGTGCTATTAGCTATGTAAAGTGTAGTCCTGAGGTAACTTTAAAAGGACACCATTTATGTCAGCAGAAGGGCCCTGGCCTGCCAGCCTTTTCACAGGCAGATCTTGTTTGGTGAACGCCGGTGCTGAGCCGCTCACTGACAGAAGACAAAGAAACTGCAGGCAGGGCCTTTGCCAGTGTGAGTACTGGGCAGGCTCTTAGGCTGGCACATCAAACATATAAGCACTTAATGGCATTTACATTTATTAGGGTTCAGTAATACTTTGGGCAATGACGTTAAAACAAAACGCATTCTGTTATCTACCTAGTCTGGGCTACTGTATAGAGCTGATTATTGAAGGTTACGGACCTTTCACTGCCGTCCGTCAATGTCCGTGAAGTCAACAGCAGCTTAGCCCTGACAGACGAGTGAGCAGCCGAGCGCCAAGAATGAACAGCACCGCTGTGTGTGTTTGGAGGTTTTTATTTGAGCACACAGATATATGTTAGATTAGCATTTAGGTTTATATATCAGTGCTTCTTTTTATGTCCTAACGATAATAAATAAAGTTACAGCAGAACATATTAGTTATCTAATTTAATCAGTTGTTAAAGGCTTGTCTTTTTTTCCTTCTTTCAAGCCTAAAGCTCCGTGTCGAGGCTGTCCGCAGATTGGCCCTCATCAGTGAAGCTGCGCGGTGTCGCTTTCCGGCACAGTTACCATTTATTTTAGCCTTACAGCAGTGTGGCTCAACCTGTGAGGCGAGATATCTACAGGGGGGTCGCGAAGAGTAAATGGAAATTGAAGAAGCTATTTATTAAAACAAACTCGTTTATTACAACTGTTTGTGGTAGTAAAATCACACCCGGTATGTGGACTATCGGCTCTGTAGTATTCGTGTAAATGACCGCGTATCGTGATGTGTCGTTCGCAGCTGAGGGCTCATTCTTTGTAGTGAACGAGAATTTCCGAGTCCCTTCAGGGAGAGCAGAATCTTCAGCCACAGAGATATAATGCAGGCAGAGGCGGGACTTTATTTTGATTGGCACACCATGCTGCCAATCACAAACAAGGCGATTAGGATCATACCATTATGTGAAAGAAGGAAGGGGGGCAGTCTCTCCGAAGACAGCGAGTGTAGTGGTACAGGCCAGGTACAAAGAGCGACAGGGAGGCGGGGAGTCGAATTGAAGTGCAAGCGTAGGGAAAAAGTGAAGAAATGAGCGAAAACTATGGCAAGCCAAATTAACATTTAGAGATATCTCAGAATGAATTTCAGATATGTTAAAATGAAATTTACATTTTAAGATATCTGCAGTACATTTCAAATGCATTTTCAAATATCTCAAAATAATTGTGTCTGTATTTCAAATGAATTTTCAGATATCTTAAATTGACCTATCATGCATTTTAAGATATATTAAATGCATTTCAAGATATCTCAAAATCATTTCCTGTCAAACTGCCTATTTTTGCAATGGGCCATTTTGTTTATTATAGGAGGAGTAGGAGGAGGTTAGGAGCATGCGCAGATACAGCGTATTGCCGCACCCACCACACGACAAACCAACTCAGGATCCAGATTAAGACCCGAGTTTAGCGATGCAACGGGTGACACCACAACACTACACTAGTTCAGATGGAGTGGAACATCTTGAAATGAGCAGGAAACATGGCAACACGGATGTTCCTGTAGCGGCCCACTTCAACAGCCATGGACACTGTGAGAGGGACTTTAAAGTCACAGTGCTTATGGGCAACTTCAAAACACAGCATGAGAGAAAAGAATGAGAAGTTAAGCTCATTTTAAAATTTAATACATTACAACATGGCTTGAATAGAGACAAGAGTTTTATAGCCAGGTATGAGGACTGTTTGCATCTCTCAGACTGACACAGATAACCTGACTACAGACCCACATTGTTTTGAAAAACTCATCACAAACTTCAAAGGACTTTGTTGGACAGTTATCTTATCTAAAGATCTGACCATACATTGTTCTTCTCTCTCCTGTTAAATTAATCTTAGCCTAAGTGAACCTATTAATTTTTTACATTTAAGATTTTTCCTTTAAAGATTTACCAATGTTGTTTCTTGTCCTAGTGTGTGGATATAAACACAGGAAACTTCAGTTTCTGTATTACATCTTGCCTGAAGAAGTGGCCTGAGTTGCCTCGAAAGCTTGCATATTGTAATCTTTTTAGTTAGCCAATAAAAAGTGTCATTTTGCTTGGCTCTTCTCCTCTAAAACAAATAGTGTAAACACATTTACTTTGGTTCAACAATGGTATTGTGACCATCTATCAAAAAGTACTTGATTAGACACCAATGTCCCCATAACTCCTTAATTTTCAAAGGCAGCAGACAGGTCTGTTATCACCACATTGTGTGTGGATGAGATACTTAATCAAAGCAGTCTGACTATTTAGCCAGGCAGGTAAATATTTATGTCCTGTAGATAACCATCAACAATAACGTGTAGCAGAATTTTTCAGAAATTCTGCCTTTTCTTTAAAACACTGGTTTATAGCCCACTACACTAAGCAACACACAAAAATGTAATTTTCTTTAGAATACTGTGTTCTAGCCCATTATATAAGCATGCTGGACAGTAGTTTATGTTTTTCTACAATACAAATTCAGTACGACACCAGGGTCTCCAAACACACAAATATGAACTTTATTATGTTTACAGTGAAACTCTTTACATACACAATATAATTAGGGACGTGTATCCCCTGCCCGACTACGACAGCCCAACCTTCCCTCGATAGCTCGATTCGCTTGCTCTCCGTCCAAGCATAAAATACTGTTAAATGGAGGAATTAAAAAAAAAATAAATAAAAATAACTTTCACAAGAGGAGGATCAACGACGCAAACCCCTGGTGTTTTTACTGAGAGACAGCTGCAATACCATTGAGCCACCTAATTGGGATAGTTAATGAGGTCTGCACAACTGAACTACTACTATTGTTTTTACCGCAGCATGGGGACAATATATTTTGTTTGACATATGCATGTTAAATTGGTTTATTTGACACAAGAGTATCATTTTTATTTTCTCCTAATGAAGATGAAAAAATTATATTTATAGAAGTACTAGGCTTTTAAGGCGACCGACTTTTAAGTTGACCACTTCTTACCCTTAACGCGTACACGTACCGGTCCCGGGACATAACAGTGTTTTAAAAACGTTACAGTAATGTGTGCAGGCCCATCTGCCATGCATCTCGACATACTACCCATCAAATGAAACTTCTCGTCTCGTCTTACCGATGATATAAACCATTTTGACACACAACAACCACAGCACTGACACTAAAGCCTTTTTTACAGAGAAGTACATACTTTTAAGAGTTGACTTTCCCTACCTTTGAAGACCCCCTGCAAGTCAAACATCAATATTTCCGAGCAGTATTGATCCCATTCTGTCCGTAAGGCTCCAGCGAATATAATCCAGTAAAACGATTTAGGTCCAAAACACACGATATATTCTCAAAGGGACAAAAACTCCAGAAAATGTTTCATAACTTGAGACTAGCTACGTAATTTTTTTTCATTTCTATTGATCATATCAGACGTAATTTGTTTCTGTCGGCGATAACCATGCTACAGCATGTAACACGGAAGTGTTAGCTTCTGATCGACACCTAAGTTGGCCAATTACGACGGGTCTGGGGTTGACTGGCACCTCGTATAGCCAACGAGTGTCACAGACAGCTGAACGATGACGTAAAACTCCAAACCCTGGTAGAATCTACCAGTTTGATTGGACACTGTGACTGACACTCAAAACTTACAGCCAATGAGCAGCGAGCATTTTGATATGTAACTTGCCATACTAACTTGTAAACAAAACGATCGGAGCTGCGCGAAGGTGGCATTTGTGCCAGTCTGCAGAGTTGGTGCGTGGTTCTTTATTGTGATTTCGCCAAGTTTTTTCGCATTTTAAATATTGATAAAAGTAGAAGTTTAAACGTAAATACACTCTCAATTAAATAATAGATGCATGTACGCGGCGTGAAAGTAATCAATCGGCCCAGGAGACGTCTAATGGCAGAGAGCGACATGTGCCACGCCCTTGTGCTTTCTGCTTACTAGTGATTGCTGCCATCAAGTGGCACATGGAAAAACACTGAGCTGTGTTTTAACAGTTTGTAAAAGAAATGTATATAGTTTGTGTGCATAATATATAAATATATTTTTGGCCCATAAGACTTGTATTGACTATTTTTACATAGAAATGTGTATTTTTTATTGTTTTTATTATTTTTATAACTAATAGAGTGACACTGTGTGTAGATATAGATTCCTTTAGGTGTAAGCTTTCAGTAGAGCCCTCATTGATATCTGTGGGTTGAAGCATTCAAAAGTTATTACACTTTTTCCATACGTTCCAAAATGTGGATAATGATCCCTCTAAAAAGCACCTGGGCATGCCCACATAAAAACTGGTGTAAAAAATGTCATTTTGACAGGTATTCTTTTCAAATTTGAAATGTGACTAGTCAACAAGTTATTCTGTTGGTACATAGTGTGTTTCTGTCCCCACCTACCCACTGCAGCTTTATTTTCCTTTATTTTCATAAAAAAACTTAGGCGAGAACAAAAAAATTCGTTTTTTTTGTGAGTTCTAATGTGCATAACTTTTGATCAGTCACACCTACAGTGATTCTGACTACTAAGGGTGAAACTAGAGAATGTTACCTTTACAAAGAGACCAAACATGTGTTTATACTCCAGATAGTTCAATAACAGCAATGATTCTAATTTGGAGAGGTCGAATTACAAGCGATTTAGCAAAAATGACCCCGCTTGATAAGGGGTTTAAGGCAATTCAATATGTAGATCAATTTGATATTTTATACAAACTCATTAATTTGGTTATATTGCATTTGAGCGGTATTACTTTAATACTCGTAGTTTCTGTTATTTTTGTGATGAAATTTAAACTTTTTTTCTATATTGAGTTCGCCCTTTTGAACCCCCCTGATATTTACTACGCGGTGAGGCATTTGTACTCCATCAGCATTAATTATTTCCAGAGACATAATTTTGTCTATTTTTCCAGTGCAACGCGCACAAAAGCAAGGGAACGATGGGAGCACCAGAACTCTGCTCACATCATGTCACTTCATACCGCAAGCTGCAAGTAGTAAGTCTGTGATAAGCGGAATACCGCTACGCTTTCCACTCACAGGACGGAAGGACAATCCTGACCACTTTTATATAGTAAGAAAGGAGAAGAAGATATCGCACAGTCTGGAGTAGAAAATCATCTTTTACCTGGAAACACGAAACTACAAATCCCATTGTGCATTGCAAAATGGACGGGGTGTGTGTGAAACTCTGTGCCTGCATGGCACTCACGGGATGGAAGAACAATCCCGACCGCTTTTATATAGAAAGATACTATATGACATAAGGTTCTGAAGAAAATTAAGCGTTCCACAAAAAGGTTGCACGATTTACCTAATCTTTTTATATATAAAAAGTTGATATATGACAATATATCTTTGACACAATGTATCAGACAAAGGAAATCACAGCAATCCACAATAACAATAATGAATTCACAACAATTGCCTGAATTGTCGTTTCAGGCCGTCACTTAACTACATCAACTTAAGTGTGTAATGTCAATACGAATTACAAAATATAACTAGAGAGTTAAGTGTCAGAGAGACTCTCACAAATATCGAGCTCAATGCCTTTGAGGGTGTTGAGGCTTCATAAAGCCTCCTTTAACTGCTCACTGCCTTGACAGTTCAGTAACCAGTGTGCATGTCTGCTCGGTGCTTTGAACCATGTGTCATGATGCAATCATGATTCAAATCAGTTTCAAACCGCGTGTTATGACAGAATCCCATTACGCATGTCTGCTTGGTGCTTCCAATCGCGTGTCATAATGCTGCCACAGTACTCATGTCTGCTAGGAACTTTGAACGAACCGCGCTTCACGATGCAATCCGAGTGCGCATGTGTACTCAGTGCTTCGAACTTGGCTTGACGATTCCAGTGTGCATGTCTGCTCAGTGCTTTGACTCATTATAGATTGAGCTCCCGTACATATGGCATCAGCAGGGTTCAAAAAAGTCGACAGAATTGCCTGGCGAAATGAATGTTTTTGGATGATCAACACATTTTAAATTATTGTGCCTGATAATACTTAGTGGCAAAAAATAAAATTATAAATTATATATCATACAAATGCTGACTTGTAGAATGCTTAGCACTAGAATTATCAGAGTCTATGAAAAAAACTTGTAGATCTGGCCCACCTTAAAACTGTTCGCACCTCTCCGCCCGCATCCTTTGTCCTCTAAATGTGTCCACAAAGACAAGCTGCAAGCAGCCAGCTATTCCATCCCTCCACCGACTTAGAACGTGCACAAACTTCTCCCAGCTCATGCCTTGATTGATTATCTGGGAGTGAAGTGGAGTTTTAGAGTGGAAATAATAGATCGTTATTTGGAACACACACATTTCATGTGTGTTTCATTTCTACAGTATTGGAACACACGCATTTCATGTGTGTTTCGTTTCTACAGTGATCTGTGTAAACACATTTTTAAAACGGAAACTTTTTTCATATTTTAGTAGTAAATGACAAAATCTAGGCATAAACTATAGAATGTATCAAGTCTGAAGTCCAAAGATCAAGTAAACACTTTCACAAAATGTTAAATAAAAAATGCTAACAACTTCCCGGTGTAGCGGTAAGATTTGCTGACT
Source organism: Polypterus senegalus (assembly GCF_016835505.1). Classification (NCBI taxonomy): domain Eukaryota; kingdom Metazoa; phylum Chordata; class Cladistia; order Polypteriformes; family Polypteridae; genus Polypterus; species Polypterus senegalus. The sequence goes on along the minus strand of NC_053157.1, from coordinate 243,009,965 downwards.
TGTAATTAAGAGGCCGCTGGTTCAATCCCCACTGCCTCCTATATTTGCCGTTTTTAGTAGTGAGCTGCTGTTATTGTTAATATTATACAGTACACACATACACTTGTTTTGTGTCTGTAAAACACGGTGTGCATTTATAGGACTTGTTAAAGTTACCTTTTTTTCACTTTTCTTCTCTCTAAATCACGATCGCAATACATACTAAGGGATCTGACGCTGTTAAAGTACTTTTTATTTGAAACTGGGAATAAATGGAGATGTGAGTGGTGTTTTGAGACAATGGAACTGGACATTCTCTCATCTGGAGGGATTAAAGCTGACACACAATCCCTGGTGAATCTGCCTTCTCCGTATCTCACCTTCACTTGATTTTTTTTTAATTCAGTTTTATTGAATGTTCCTGCTCACGCTGGATTAGTATGCACCTTATGGTCTATGATGTCAAAAAAAAACCAAAAAAATAAAAAACAGAAACATAGGTATATATGAAATTTGGAATTATTCGTTTTATGACATGTATAGTACATTTCAGAAAACTTTGTGTCACGGATGCAACATTATTCATATTCATTCGCATAACATCTTGCGGTTTGTAATCAGTGACTGCGTGTTTTTTTTCCCGATCTTGCCAGTCCCCACATGTTGCTGTTTCTTCTGTACTCCAGGACATGCAAAGGAAAGAATAGTACAGAGCAGTAAGTTCAACGCTATATGCAATAATCAGATTCAAATGCTCACACACGCAAGGATCGGCCTTCCTACATTTCCAACGTGTGTACCTGTTACAATGTACACACTTCTCTCTATGCTGTGGTTTCTGTTACACACCTGAAATAAAGAGACAATATATGTCAAAACATCATTGCATTAAAGCAATACTATTTGAAAATGAACAGCGTCAGATTGGGCATGAATTTATGCTGGCGCTATTACTTATAGTCAGATCAGGAGCTTATTCAGTGCGCGCAAGAACATGCAGGTGGCCAGTTGCTGTGTGCTACAACATGTTGGTGGTGATCAACACACATTTTAAAAAAAGAAAGAGACAAGAATATGTGACATTTTGAAGAAATCATTTTATGACGTGAATAGTACCAATCAGAAAACATCATCACAGTAATACAATATTATTTGAAAACGAACAGCGTCAGATCGGGTGTGAATTTATACGGGCGCTGTTAGAGTCAGATCAGAAGGGAGGAGAGAGAGAGCGTGAATGAGACTGAGAGAATAAGACTGAAAATAAGCAAACTTTTAGAAATGCCATACATTTACAGCTGATCTGACGCTGTTCATTTTCAAATAATATTGCATTAGTGTAACAATGTTTTCTGATTTTTACTATTCAGGTCATAAAATGATTTCTTCAAAATGTCACATATATTTTTTCCTTCTTTTTAATCCAGTGCTGCGCTGACATCGTGCACCAGAAGGTGTGAGCTTATTCAGTGCGGCAGGAGCACAAAGGTGGCTGGTTGCTTGTACTATCACAAGCTTTTTTAAAATGTGTGTTGATCACCATCAACATGTTGTAGCACACAGCAACTGGCCACCTGCATGTTTTTGCGCACACTGAATAAGCTCCTGTTCTGACTCGAAGTAATAGCGTGAAAATTCAAACCCGATCTGATGATGTTCGTTTTCAAATACTATTGCATTAGTGCGATGATGGTTTCTAATTGGTACTATTCGCATCATAAAATGATTTCTTCAAAACATCACATATATTTGTCTCTTTCTTGTTTTTAAATGTGTGTTGGTCCAACATGCTTAACCCTCATCCTACAGACTGGGGTCTTTGGGGACCCCAGAGGTATATATTTTGTTTATCCTCACAGTTGCTTTTTTATCATTCCTATTTTTATGATTTTGTGAAAATCTTTGTTCCTAAGAATGTCACATCATTGCTTTCTATTTCTGCTTTGATTATTGCTTTTTAAAAATCCAAATGTCAAAAGCACCCAAAAGCCCCTAGTCAAAAGCCCCCAATCCCGCCCTTGCAGTTTTAGCCACTGTCTGTGAAGGGTCCTCAGTTCAAGTGTCACACATTGTCATCGGTGTAGGGACACTCTTGTTAGTCATTCAGAAGCAGATGGACACAGCAGCAGCTCGAGATTTCCACAGCTCCTCTGTTAACAACTTGAGAGACTGCTGTTCTGAGGTGAGATAAGTTCAGAGTCTGAAACACAATACATACCTTCATTGTGAAGTGTTATGTAATTCTAACATGTAAAGTTTATGTTCTATTATAACAGATAATAATGTAAAATATGATGAAGACAGGGTGTGAGTGTGGAAATAAAGAAACTGTAATCCACTTGGAGGCTGCAGTGAGTAAAGGCACTTCATTCCAGGCACAGACAGACGTGTGGAGGAGCAGCTTGTTGGTTTGAGAAGCAAGTGCAGTTTCACACAATTCATCTCATCAGGCTGACAAATATGGAATACAAATCAGGTGGAACTGTGATGGAGTGAGCAGCAACCCTCTCAAGGGTGAAATATACCTCGACACACAGCCTGGGAGGGAATGAGACGTAAATCAAGGGGTCCGTGTTGTGAAAGAGCTTGGGGGACCTTGGCACAAAAGTGGCAGAAATGTCACACATGCCAGTTTTTTTTTTACTTCCATTCCCTTAGCTGAAGCCTTAATGGAAAATGGACTGACATATGTGGGCACTATAAAGGCAACAAAGCCACATGTCCCAGAGGAGATGAAGCCTAACAGCGACAGGGACATCAACAGTTGACATTTTTGCTGTTATAGGCCAATTACCCTTGTGTTATGTGTTCCAGCAAAAGGAAAAGCGGTACTGGTGCTGTCCTCCGTGTACCCTGACATCAAGGGTGAAGGTGAAAAGCAAAAATCAGAGAACATACTACACTATAATGTAACCAAAAGTGGTTTGGATAATCTGGATCATCTGGACAAAACGTTCACATGCAGAAGAAAAACAAACAGATGGATGATGGCATTATTTATGAACATGGTGGATGTTGCAGTGATCAATGCCTTCCCAGAATGGAAGCCATGAGAACGTGACAAACATCATCGGATCTTCCTGAGGCAGCTGGGGCTACGCTTTGTTCAAGTCACACATGAAAAGGAGAGCTGAAACTCCACCATTACAAGACCAATCAAAGCGGTATGAGCCTCATGGGAGTGAGTGAGTAGAACTCCTCCTGAAGATGGGACTGTCCAACATTCAGGGGGAACATCAGTAAGAAAAAGGAGTCACCTTTGGTCCTGAGACACAGACAGGAAGGTGACAACTGTTTGATCCTCGTGTCAGATGACAGCACATACTGAGCAGAGCAGGAAGAAAATGGTGTGCTGTGACTGACTGGAGTGGGTTTAGTTTGAATTGTTTTATTTACTTTGAATTGAAAGACAAAATAAAAGTTAGAAAGATTAAAGAGTTTAGATTGAAAAGATAAAAGAAAATACATAAATAAAAATGGTTGACTTCTAAATAACTGTATTTATTTCAATTATTTGATGTACAAAACATGCAAATTAATTATAAATTTACTAAAACAACAACAATAATAATAATCTATTTTTTAGATTACATTATTTACATAATTAATAATGATCTGGTAAGAAAAAAATTTGCTAGTATTATTATTTTGCTGTAATGATTGCTTCTTATATTAAATTTTCCTTAGGTTCCCCTGGGACCCCAGTCGGCAGTTCTTGTATGTGAAATATGTCGGTAGGTTGAATGTTAAATGTGTCTTCTCGTTTCTGATCGCTATACGGCACTTCCATCTTGGGACAAGTCGCTTTAAACAGTTCAGCCAATCAGCGCCGTCCGAACACGCAGCAGGACAGCGTGAGCCTTCATTGTCGGCGGCGCGGCCTCTTCGTTTCATTGTCTTATATTGAGTTGTTAGACTATTTACTGTTAAGTGCTGTTTGAGCTGCCGTTTAGTACAGCAGGTGGCTTACTGAGCTCTTAAATCGATATTGAAATGCAAACACAAGCCTCTTAATATGAGTTATTGAAATGGCTACGTTTACAGTGTGCGTTTTAGGAAGTCGTAGTTTTTATTCGTTCCCGTTATAATGAATTATAATTTCTCAGTGTCACATACTATTCGTTACTACTCACGAGTCCCGCTTCTTTGAGATTCTGTTTAATATTCTGTATATGCAAACATTTTAATCGGAGCGTTTATTGAACTGACTATAGCAGACTTGTCATCTTCTTAAAATGACTTTATTTAGATGATATTGACAACTAATCATAAGGTCAGAAATCAAGGAGGCTGTGAGTTTGCATGAACTGCGCTGTTTCTTTGTTTTCGTGACATCGAGTCAGTAGAGAGTGCGTGACGTTAACAATGCATTGTGTCCTAAATGACAGCGCACACGCTTTGTGATAAAAGGCCAATGTGTCTCAGTTTGTTCATTAATATGTTTTGACAGTGTATTTTAATCAGAATTATTATAAACATATTACCCATATTCATTTCCGTTTAGATATGTGAAATTTGGTTAGAATAAATAAAAAAGTAACAACACATTAATAGTTATGTTCCATTGTTTATAATTAACAAAACTCATCATTTATCTGAAATGTTCTATTTTGTATTTTTACGTTTGACAATGGAATGCTTCAGTCGATTTATTTTACTTCTGAAGGTGTACATTGTCGGTATTCTCCATTTTATTTGCCCCCCAGTGTAACGCGTGCCAGTGTAAGTGGGGGGCGGCAGACGAACTCACGTAACGGGAGACAAGTCACCTCCTCACCCTGATGCCATGAGGACTCTTCTAATAAATATTACCATCTTGAGCTTTTTCTCATCCCTGCCATATTATTATTATTATTATTGAACACGTATGTAGAAAAAATGTGTGTCTTATTTTATGTATATGACAGGACGGACGGTAAAGCCTTGAATGAAACTCAGTGCTGATGGTTTGGGTAACACGACAGGTGAGGAGCAGGAAACGTTAAACGTGTCAGTGACTGCGGGGGATTGTGGGACTGAAGATGGTTTAAGAAAATAGAAACGACAAAAGCTCAGTCTGTCAAGAATTCTATTTAAATCGATGATTTACTCGGTTGTGCTGCACGTCGGAAGACCACTTATTTACCCCTCTTTGACAAGATGAATTCACAAGGAAAGGATGTTGCTGACAAAGTCAGGTGCTTTTTTGAAAGTTTGGCTCCAGATGTGCTTATCCAGCTGCTCCTTCTTGTCAGTACTTGAGTGATCTTTGCACCTCTGGAGGAATTCGCAAAGTTTCTTTACAGTTGTGTCTTATTAACGCAGAAATCCCTAAATTGCAGAAGACGCTGTCGATTGCACTGATTCTATTTTAAAGACAGTTGTGATTAGTTATGCAGAACACGCTTTTACTCACATTGATTTTTAAAATCAATAATACAAATCAGCAGCAGATCTGGGAATCCCTGAATTGTAAAAAACGTTTAATGAGGAGTGTCGTGCGCAGATACAAGTCGGCTTTGGTGAAACGCCTCTCTGATATGATCGACATGGAGTGACGCTGGATTGTTATAAAACGTGCTGCCTTACGTAAAATATGCTTATTAATTTGTTACAGATTCTTGGTGGACAAGAGTACACAACAAGGAACGAGGTGTCACATGTGAATCATTCATAATGTCTGCTAAACGTATCTGTTAACTTACAGACAAGTACTACATAACTCTTTTTTAAACGCATTTTTTAACGCGAGCCTAAACTAGGATTTAAACTCGCGTTAGCACACCTTACAGATACTGCAGGGCCAGCTGCTTTTATGCTTTGTGCCAAAGCCGTTCAGCAGATGAGGGGCTGACCAATCGGTTGCTGACTGTGCAGATCATCGTGCAGATCATACTGTAGACATATACAGATACACGCCGCGTTCACTGTGTTGCCCAGTTGACACGATACGTCAGCGCGTCCGTCCTATTGCGAGTGGCAAATGTGCCATTTAAACTAATACAGGAAGACGTGGAAGTCGGGATTTCTGATGAAAAAACAGTATCGTTTACATACAACAGATTTTGCCGAATCATTTACATGCAATTATTTATATGCATTGATACACTATTAATGGCAATTATGAAATAAATAAATAAATAAATAATAATAATAATAATAATAATAATAATATAATATTATTATTATTATTATTATTATTATTATTAAATAATAATTATTACACAACACATTACTGGAGTATTGGATAATGTCTGAGTCACCTCACGTATAGATTACTGTAATGCTATTCTATCTGTCATCCCACAAAAACGTATCCATCGCTTACAATTTATTCAAAATTCTGCTGCCAGGATAATAACCTGCTGTTCTAAATCCACTGAACATATTACACCGATTCTCTCTCAACTTCACTGGCTCCCTGTTAACTACAGAATACAAAGTTAAATACCGCTCTTAACATTTAAAGCTCTCCACAACCTCACTGATCTCCTCCAGACTTGCACTCCTCTCGATCACTCAGATCCTCATCTGCAGCTCGACTTTCTGTACCACACATCAGACTCAGTCCTATTGGAGCTCAAGCGTCTCTCATTGTGCTTCTGAACTCTGGAATTCTCTTCCTTCTCATATTTGTCAGCTCGATTCAATAACACATTTTATAACTGCCCTTTAAAACGTATCTTTCAAACTGGCATACCAATTGAGAATTTTGCACTGTTTGTGTCAGTTATCTTTGTTTGTTTGCTAATTATTGCTTTTTGATTTATCATCTCTTGTTTTAATTTTACTAATGTTATTTAATATTATTGTAAGGTAAGGACCTTGAGTGCTAAGATTATAACACTTTCTAATAGCCAAATATATCCAAAACAATTGTTCAGCCTTACCTATGAAATGTAATCCCACGGGATTGGTTTGCATCGTACAGTGGTTTGCACAATCCCAAACAGCACATGCCTGAGGCATTTTAATCCATTACTTCACTATACAGCAGTGCCACTCGCAATATGGCAGCGATGTTGACGTACGATGCGGCTGGTCATGCGGCGTCTTGGAATTCAATGTCTATGGTGCGGATATCAATGACGTCATGACGCTTGCGCGCCTCAAAATCACGTGACTGGCGCATTTCAATCGAGTATTGTAGTGGCGTTTCGAGAGCTCGACACTTGAGTATCCAGCAGCATAACACTAGTTTGCTTTTATGAGACCCTCGCGCTCCGACTTATTCACGGCCACAAGATCAAGCAAAGGTGCGGAAGGTGAGACAAAGTCGAACGTGGCTATCGCGTACGGGTAGGAATGCCAGTAGTGAGGAAGATCGTGACGTGCTGAGAGGCTTTAACTTTGAGGAGGTGCCTGACGCCACGTGGTTCGCTTTTAATTGTTGGGGATTGAGCGTTACGTGCAAGAGGAGGCGGCGGGCACAGCAAATCGCACGTTCACGAGTTTACTGTGGACGACGGGAGTCGCGCACTTTTAGCCGGTGCTACTTTTATTTATTTCCTAGTCGGTGTCCCGTGGAATGTAATTCTACATCTGACTTGGCGGAGGCGTGTTAAGTCGGGATTCCTTCTGCTCTCTTTGCGCTCGTGCACTTTTCCGCGCCACTTCTCCTTTTGACTTCGCGCATGCTCCGAACTGTGCTTTTCCTCGGGCAGGCGCATGTTCAGTGGCTCGCTCCCGCACGGCCCCGTCGTTCATTTCTGATTTTTCTCGAGCTCAGCGTGTTGTGTTTTTTCCTATTTCCTCTAAAGTCGTCATCGGCAAACTTTATTAAAGTGGCGTCGAACGATATAATTTTACAGGGCGCGTTCAGGTTTCATTTCCAGCAGTTTCTTTTGTACAGAGACCTTTTCTTAAAAATGAAATAATTTAAAGAGCCTACGAAAAAACTAAATCCGTCCCACCTTAAATCGCTTCTTAAAACCGTTCTCACCTCTCCGCCAGCCTCCTTTGTCCTGTAAATGTGCCGATAAAAACAAACTGCAAGCAGCCGGCGATTCCATCCTCCCACCGACTCGGAACGTGCACGAACATCTCCCAGCTCATGCCTCGATTATCTGGGAGTGAAATTTTAGAGTGGAAATAATAGATTATTTGGAACACACGTATTTCATGTGTGTTCCGTTTCTACAGTAATCTGTGTAAACACATTGTTAAAACAGAAACGTTTTTTTTATATTTTAGTAATGTCACAAAATGTAGACAAACTATAAAATGTATGAAGTCTGACAACCAAAGAGCAAATACACTTTCATAAAAGACTTTTACAACAGTTTCTGTGGCCTACTGGTAAGATTTCGTCACTTAAAGCGCAGCAGACGTACCTCAAGAGATCCGAGTTCGAATCTCCACTGGGGGTAAAAATGATTTATTTTTAACCTTCGCCGTTCTGTCTGCCTGAACTCCCTGTCTATCTATATAGTAATAACAGTAATTTTATTATTATGTAGGAGCTTCCCTGTCTGCCTATCATAAAGTGCTTTTCCTTCCTATCTATCTATATATCTATCCCCTTAGCTGTTTTTTATATATCTATTATACAGTGCCTTTCCTGTTTATTTATATATCTAGTGTCTTCTCTGCCTGTCTGTCTGTCTGATTGCATATAGCGCTGAACTTACTGCTCTGTACTATTCTGTCCTATGCATGTCATGGAGTACAAAAGAAACACCACCATACAGCAACATGTGCGAACTTGCAAGATCGGGGAAAAAAACACGCGGTCACTAATTACAAACCGTAAGATGAATGAAAGAGACAATATATGTAAAAACATCATTGCACTAATGCAATATTATTTGAAAACGAACAGCGTCAGATCGGGTTTGAATATGCGCCCGATCTGACGCTGTTCGTTTTGAAATAATATTGCATGTACTGAACTATTTTAGAATAAAAACATACATTTGATTTCAGTCAATCTGTAACAGCCAGTGTAAATGCATGATAATTGTAAAGGTTAGCTTTTTTAAAATTCAGTTCTGTTCTCTCAATTGCGTTCACGATCCCCCCCACCCAATCTGACACTGCTGTTTTCACATAAAGACACGCTATAACTCAAATGTGATTTATTTGGAGACGCGCTATACTCGAATGTTATTAATATAAGGAAGAAAGTACAATGTCAGGTGCTCATTCAGTGTAATAGGAACCATAGCACAGAGAGATGTGTACACTGCAACAAGTACACATGTCATAAATGTAGGAAGGGTGTGTGGGAATTGTTAATATTTGAATGTGATGATTTTATATAGCACGGATCGGAAATCGGCAGTTCTTAGCATTGCACCACGCAAGCTGTCCTATCAACCGCCTACTGTAACTTGCTTTATTTTTTCTTCACTTATAGTCTAGAATAAAAGTGCACTTGTTTTGTTATACTTGTACACCAAAATATGTTCCTGTGTTTGAGCAACACGGGCATGCTCAAAAAATAGACGTGTAAAGCTACGAAAAGTGCACGCAGGCACTTCAGTTCACAAGCATTGGTACGAGAATGCAGTCACAAGTACGCTTTATGTGAAAACCGCATTCTCAGATGGGTGTTGGGGGTAGGGAAGGATCCTGAACAGGACTGAGAGAATGAAAAGTGAATAAAAAAATCCTAAGCTTTTACAAGTATCATAAATTACATCGGCTATTACACACTGAAATCAAATGCATGTTTTTATTCTAAAATAGTAAGAATAAGAGCAGTTTACTTCTCAAAACTGAATCGTGAGATCGAACTCATGACCTTTTGAATACTAGTCAGCAGCTGATACCATTATGCTGTAGTAAGAATGTGGCATGCTAAGGCGGCTTTTTTTCTGCAGTTATATTTTTGAATAAAAGCGCACTTGTTCTGTTATATTTGTTCCTTTTGTGAAAGTGTTTGATATTTGGACTAAAGGCTTCATACATTATATAGTTTATGCTTATATTTTGTCATTTACTATTACAATATGAAAAACGTTTCTGTTTTAAAAATGTGTTTACACGGATTACTGTAGAAACGGAACACACGTGAAATGCGTGTATTCCAAATAATGATCTATTATTTCCACTCTAAAACTCCACTTCACTACCAGATAATCAATCAAGGCATGAGCTGGGAGAAGTTTGTGCACGTTCTAAGTCGTTGGGGGGGATGGAATAGCCGGCTACTTGCAGCTTTTCTTTTATCAGCACATTTAGATTAACAAAAGACGATGGAGGAGAGGTGAGAACGGTTTTAAGAAGCGATTTAAGGTGGGACGGACCAACGAGTTTTTTCGTAGGCTCTTGTAATTCTAGTGTTAAAAGGAAAAATGCTTGTGCGGTTTCACTGTAACAGGGAGACTTTGATTTGTTTATTTGGAAATAAAAAATACAAACATTACACAAGCTAGTGCTGCTGGAGGCATACAGTAAAATCTACAGCTGACATGGCATTGCAGTTTTTATTTTTAAATTTTTTTGTAATATTTGAAATGTTATTGCTTTAATATATTTTAGCATTTTCAGCTGCTTTCAGTATTTTTATGCACTTTTATTTTAATGTTTACTTGAGGATGGCCGTGTTAAATGAAGAACAGGACTCAAATCAGGGTAGTGGTGAGCCCATCAGGGCTGTTTGCATCCAACCAGCTGAAGCCATACAAATATGAAAACAGCAGAGATGAGCAGAGCCACGACTCGACTATTAAGGGCTGGAGCTCAACTGTCTCTCCTCATTGTTTAAAGTGGCAGTGCTGCCTCATAGACTTTGGTGAGCAGATTCTGGCGCCCATGTTGGTGAATCCCTGTTGCGCCCACTCCTATCTTGTCCCTCAGACCCTCTTGCCACTAGGTGGTCTTTAGGTACGATTCCCACTGAAGTCTCTTTTTAAAGAGCATATCCATCTTGTGGTTTTCCACCTCCTCAGATGCTCCATTTCTTTTCCAGCTGCTTATCTCTGCTTTGCTGACTCGGCTGATATCTCCGTATTTCCACACACAAGTTTTATAGTTGCGGTTCATTAGTTTCTGGTTCAACTTGCAGATTATTCACACTTGATGTGTCAACAGACCCTTCTGTGTCAGCATTGCTGTCAGGATCAGTAAACTCTAAATTATTATACCAATTTCTGTTTTGCCATCCCAGTCTAATACTTTATTTGTATGCCACAATCTCTGTCCACATATCTCACAGTTTGTCCCTTTTTTAGACAAACACAATGACTCCGTCTTAACCTGTGAGTTTACTCAACTTCAAAATTGACATCTTCTGCTGGGACTGAAGAGTTTAGAGTCTCCTCATCTCCATTATCTTCTTTATCTGATGTAGTGTTAGATAAATCTCTCTCTTCATCTCTCTCACTGCTGGTGGTATGTCGATTGTCACCTTTACCATTGACTTAAGTAGTCTAGAATGGTGGGCCCTTACAAGACATTTCACAACTGCATCCTGTCCAGTGACATCTGCAGGTCCCTTCCATTCTGCACAGTCCACTCTTTTGTCGTCCACTTTGTCTCAGATTTATCATTTTCAGAATTAACCTGTCTCTGGAGTGCTCTCCGTATTTGGTCTGAACACTCAGCTTCAGTAAATGCTCTTCTTGGAGTGTCCAGCGCTGGAATATGTGCTCCACTGACACACTCCTAATGGTGCCTTCTAGGACGGGTGGTCTGTCCACGAGAACACAAGGAAGATTTGGATTTCAGCCAAACACCTGCTGATATGAGGTGTACCCATAAATATTGTGCATGGTATTCTTTACCATTATTGCCCCGTGGTGCTAATCTTGCACTAACCAGTCACATCCAGTATTCTTTATCACTTTCTGTATAATTTCTGTGAGTGTCTGATTGTGTCTGTTGGGTAGCCCATTACCCCAGGGACTGTATGCAGCGGTGGTCTTTGTTTCAATGTTAAAAACAAAAGATCCCTGCCCTATTTATGGATGTTTTACTTAACAACATTGGCATTTCAGCTGGCACCACTTCTCTTTCAGTGCCACATCATGTCTCTCCAATATTTACAGGAATTTTCACTCTTTTTGTGGAATGCACGACTTTGCCACCTCCAAATATGAAAGCTCTGCTGCTTGAAATGTTTGAGTTCCTCAGCGTTTTTACTTTATTCTGGTCAGGCTGACACTAATGTCGTTGTCTAAGCATTTCTCTCCATAGACTGTGAGTGTGCAAGTAGAATCAATTACCGCTAATCCTAAAGATTCGACCAAAACACTAAATGTGTATGAGTTTGATTCCTTTGTAAATTTCATCATGTTTCATTCTTCACACTCTGTTATCACCTGTTCATTTATTTTTGTTTCAGTCTTTAGCCAAGTTCTCTGACGATAATGCATTGTGATCTCCTACCACATTGGGCTAACAGATTATTGCCTGTCAATGGTGACTTCTTCTGGCTGCATTGTGAATGCCACCTGTTGTGTTGTTTCTGACTGGTGAAATACGCAGTTTCATGTGTGACAGTAATGCCCATTGTTACCAGACTTGACTTTACTACAAACATTGCGCCAATTCCATTGAAGTAAAAGTAAGTGCCTTCCATGCTGTTAATGCCAGCTGCCTTAGGTTTGTATCTAAACACGCCGTGTCCAACCGCTTAAAAGCTTGCCTAGCATCAGGACAGCCAAGTTATATCTGCACATGCAGGTCACTTCATGTCACATCATCACACCTGGGGACCTCATCGTCACAGAAAGTGAATAGAAATGGTTATCATGTATTTTTTTTAATGGTCTTTTCCAGCTCTGTATTTTGTGTAAATACTATGCTAGCCCCAAAATGAAAAAATGGCCATGGTATGAGATATTATAATGTTAAAATATGAAAAGTAAAAAAACAGTTAAAATTGGCCAATTGTTTACTAAAGCCACCTTTTTAATGTAAGGAACGTCTCCAGAAAATTTGCTTTCATTAAAATCTGTGACAATGAGATCCAAAAGTGTGATTATTTGACGTGGATTTACCCATCAGGAGTATCTCTGCTCCAAATCAATGATATAATCCACCATAGAAACTGCACTCGCCCTTTTAACTCTGTAAAATCTGAATATCCGCATAGATACGATCCTTTTTCTCCTTTAAACACGACATCAAGCCTTTCTATCAGAATAGTTGCGCCTTCATCTTTGTTCAGGTCTTCTGCTCAAATTGACATCTCAATGCTGTCCCTGTAAGCGACAGTCCAACCCCAAGTGTGTGTTTTTTATTTCTAGCTCAGTAACCCGTGTCCATATTAAATCTTCATTTCTCCAGCTCTCGTATGCTTTTTTCTTGTCAAATGCAGGCAGGATTTTATAATTATCAGCCATCCTCTACTACAAATGTTAAACTTGAATAACAACACAACACCTTTGATGTTAGCCTCACACTTTTTATTCTTCTCTCCCATAAAACACACCCGTCGCGAGTAACATCCTCAAACCCCGAATGTCCTACTCCCAGTTGGGATGCAGTCCCGTAATCCCACAAATAGGAGCACATATTTAAGATGTAGAATATAACAACTTGCCACAAAGAAGCTCCCGATGCGCAGTTCAAGTCCAGCGAGAATATCCCAGAAAGCCCTAAATATGACGGCTTTAATAGACCTGCCATTGCTGTGTCCAAACATGATGGTGCCGCGTAGATAAAGTGTTGTCATATCTACATGGTGGACTGACATGTATGCAAATCACCTTTAATGAAGATCTGGAGTGCACTTTGATCACATCTGAATTGTTTGATTTGTAATTTGAAACTATGAGGCAGAGGAGGAAATTAAGACAAATGTGTCTTTGAACCAAACCTCATGGAGGACACTGTGACCCTGAAGTGTGCTCATTATTTTCACTGACTTTATGAAGTTAATTCTACACTTTTATTTTCACAGGGCTTTCCCATTTCACTTGTCCATACACTGAGGTGTCTAATGGCCTCCAGCTCCTGTCTGTCCATGTGAGAAGTTTATCTGAGAAGAGAAGGGCAGACACTTAAGGAGAGAGAGAGAGAGAGAAGAGTTTCCCACAGAGCATGGCCTCTGCCAAAGATGTCGTTAATGAAAGAACGGTGGACATTAAAGAAGAGGACTGTGAGCAGCTCACACCAGAGGATGTGCGTGTGAAGCTGGAGGATCATGAAGAAAGAATTTCAGATTTTAAAGAGGAGGAGGAGTGCAAGGGGGTGACTGCTGCCATTAAAGCTGAGGATTTGAATGATTTCTCTGTTGGTCTTGAATTTCAAAAACATGAAACTGAGGATATTTGCAAGCAAGAGGCCTGTGAAGAATCTCCATCCAGTTTACAGTCCTGGTCCACTAATACGGGACAACTGGCTACGCAGGAGAATTCTGCAGAGCTGAAATCAGAGTTATCAGAGTCTGAAGAGAAAATCACCGAGGGAAATGGGAGAGAAGAGGAGTCACCTGGGAGTGTTGGAATAAGTGAGTAATGTGATTAAATATAAAAGAGAGTGTTTATAAATTCTAATGGTGGGTGCTTTGATGTTTTTAGAAAATTGAAATGAGAGTGGAAAACACGGTTAATTGAACTTGGATAGATAGATAACAAACAACAGGTTACCTAATAAATAATAAACTACCTGTAGAATAACTTGGGTGAATAAGGAAAAATCTAAAGTGTTGAGTGCATGACTTGAACATCATGAAGATCTGAATGAAGCTGTGACATATGTTAGGTCAACAGCGCATTACATTCAATGAAAATATCAAAAGTCATATTTTGTTAAAGACATGTATATTTCTTAAATTGTGTGGCAGTTAAGGCAGAAATGTCCACAAAGAGAAATTTAATAAGGATCAAATCTTCACTCTTCTAAGAGTACATTTACTCAAGCCAGTGCACACCTAATATGTGCCTCATCTTTCTAATGGTAATCTCATACACTTTGACGTTAACAGTGACAAGAGCTACCTGTATGAGCCATGATGACATTCGGGTGGTCTCAGGGTCTTCATTCAGCATCTTGTGTTCTGCTCTCAGCCTGAACTTGCTGGGGCAGCATGGCGTCACCACTCCACTTCATCTGCATGTTTTTGGGGATGAGGGGAAGAACCAGAATAACCAGAAAAACAATTCAGAACTCCTGTATACTGTAGAACAACTGTGGGCAGGATTTGACCTCAGGACACCTGAACAATAAAGTAGCTGTGCAACACACTGAGCCCCCCCAACACAAGCAGATATATTTTGTGTGTTTATTTTTAGTTCAGATTAGGTTCTAGAGGATGTAAATATCTTCACATATATTACAATTAAAAAGAGAACCCAAATTCAGATGCATTATTGGGTAGAAAGGCTCTGATCGGAGTCTTTAGACCTGATATTGGTCACCCATTCCATTCCATTAGGATTTGCTGATACCAATAATAAGTTTTTCTTTGTTTTTTTTTTTTTTTAAATAATGTATTTTTAGCCATGCATAAACTTCATATTCCATATTAAAGTGCTCCAGCATACACAAAGAACATTTACCCATAATGCACACATGATGGAACAAAAACAAGCTGAACAAAATAAGGCATGCTTTATCATACTCCACATTTCTAATCAAATAAAATGTTCAATTAGATAATTGTAGACGTCGACTATGACAAGTTGAAAACGAGACAGTCTTGGTGACCTCTTCAGGTTCTCAGCTAATATTTTAAGTATCTCTGCATGTTCTGAGGACAGTCTGGTTGTCCTGTCATCCACGACGTTTGCTGCTGTACTGAACAGACCTTCGCTCTCCCCACTTGTATGAGGGCACAGATAGGACGATGACTTTTATTGGTCCTCCAGAAAGCCAGTGGCCCAGGATCTCTTGTGGTATAAAGTTCACAGTGATAAAGATTCACCTCTGATGCTGCTGACTCAGATATTGTTTTTATCTTTTTTGACATTTTCTTCATGCATTCTGCTGTTCTGTTGGTGGGGAGTTTCTTTGGATCTCTCGGCTGTTGTCTGTCACTCTGAGTGCGTTTTTGTGGTCGAGTAGTTTATGCATTTGAGATTTGCAATCATCTGTGAAATACGTGTCCTTGCACTATTGTTTAATTTAGGTAAAAAAACATTATGATAATATCTGTATAATCTCATAACTGTATGGTGACTATAAACATTCAATGCTTATTATGCATTATTAGTATTTTATTTATGTCTAAAAACTAGGCTCGTACCATTCTACCCAACAAGCGAACATTACACATTCACTGAAAGGCCAATAAAAGTGATTTTAGTCAAAATTGGTAAAGCCTGGTTAATTATACAAATAAATGAGTCAACAGACACTCCCAGGCAATTAAAAATCATGGATCTACAGTTGTGCTTGAAAGTTTGCAAGCCCTTTAGAATTTTCTATATTTCTGCATAAATATGACCTAAAACATCATTAGATTTTCTCTCCAGTCCTAAAAGTAGATAAAGAGAAACCAGTTAAACAAATGAGACAAATATTATACTTGGTCATTTATTTATTAGGGAAAATAATAGAATATTACGTATTTGTGAGTGGCAAAACTATGTGAACCTTTGCTTTCAGTATCTGGTGTGACCCCCCAATAACTGCAACTAAACGTTTCCAGTAACTTTTGATCATTCCTGCACACTGGCTTGGAGGAATTTTAGCCCATTCCTCCGTACAGAACAGCTTCAGCTCTGGGATGTTGGTGGGTTTCCTCACATGAACTGCTCGCTTCAGGTCCTTCCACAACATTTCGGTTGGATTAAGGTCAGGACTTTGACTTGGCCATTCCAAAACATTTACTTTATTCTTCTTTAACCATTCTTTGGTAGAACGACTTGTGTCTTTAGGGTCGTTGTCTTGCTGCATGACCCACCTTCTCTTGAGATTCAGCTCATGGACAGATGTCCTGACATTTTCTTTTAGAATTCTCTGTTTATAAATCAGAATTCATTGTTCCATCAATGAAGGCAAGTCATCCTGGCCCAGATGCATTAAAACAGGCCCAAATCATGATACTACCACCACCATGTTTCACAGAAGGGATAAGGTTCTTATGCTGGAATGAAGTGTTTTCCTTTCTCCAAACATAACGATTTTCCTTTAACCCAAAAAGTTCTATTTTGGTCTCATCCGTCCATAAAACATTCTTCCAATAGCCTTCTGGTTTGTCCACGTGATATTTAGCAATCTGCAGACGAGCAGCAATGTTCTTTTTGGAGAGCAGTGGGACACTATTGTTGTTCAGTGTTCTCCTGATGGTGGACACATGGACATTAGCCAATGTGAGAGAGGCCTTCAGTTGCTTAGAAGTTACCCTGGGGTCCTTCGTGACCTCGCCGACTATTACACGTGTACCTTGCTCTTGGAGTGATCTTTGTTGGTCGACCACTCCTGGGGAGGGTAACAATGGTCTTGAATTTCCTCCATTTGTACACAATCTGTCTGACTGTGGATTGGTGGAGTCCAAACTCTTCAGAGATGGTTTTGTAACCTTTTCCAGCCTGATGAGCATCAACAACTCTTTTTGTGAGGTCCTCAGAAATCTCCTTTGTTCGTGCCATGATACACTTCCACAAACGTGTTGCAAAGAGCAGACTTTGATAGATCCTGTTCTTTAAATAACACAGGGTTCCCACTCACACCTGAATGGCATCCCATTAATTGAAAACACCTGACACCTCACCTTCAAACTAACTGCTAATCCGTGAGGTTCACCTACTTTTGCCACTCACAAATATGTAATATTCGATCATTTTCCTCAATAAATAAATGACCAAGTATATTTTTGTCTCGTTTAACTGGTTTCTCTTTATTTACTTTTAGGACTTGAGTGAAAATCTGATGATGTTTTAGGTCATTTATGCAGAAATATAGAAAATTTTAAAGGGTTCACAAATTTTCAAGCACAACTGTAAATGATATAGAAGGTAACATCTTCCAGAACTGAAAGTGGCTGGTTGTCCGGGCTTACGAATTCCACTGTTTTTGCTGTCCCAGTAAGTGTTTTATGTTCTTGCTATAAGTATTATAAGGTTGAGTTTTCGAAGTGCTGCCATTATTGGAGGCCGAGTGAGAGTAGGCGACTGAGCTAGACTAAGCTTGCTGGTCGCCTCAACCTTTGAACAGCTTGTTCTTCACACCAGTCCCTTTTGTGTTGACTTCTCAGATGCTGAATAAGGTTTATATTGTTGAAAGCAGAGAATCCTCCTTGGCTAACTTCATTTTTGCATATTTATTACAAACCACAAATTTTTTATCTCTTGTAGGAAGGCAATACAACTGTTAGATTGGCAAGGACGTGTTTCTGTATTTTGGTAATGTTGGAACTTTGACTTGCATACGTTTTATCATTCAAGATCAGATGTTAAGATCAGCTAATTTGCTGAACGTCGGTCAAGTCATTTGGAGTGAAAATTGGCTAATTTTGATTTGTGATCGATTGATCAGATCAGGCCTGTCTTTGGCATATGAGAGAAAGGTGGAGAAATTGAACAGACAGCAGCAGAACATGTGAAGACCACACACGGAGTGGCCAGACCATAAATGGCACCTCAGTGTGATGAAGGAATGCCATCCAGTGTGCCTCCACTTTACTTGTACTCTCATTTATTTTAAAAGGTGTGTAGTGGTTAGGAATTTGGACATCAAACCCTGAAGTTGCAGGCTCAAATTCAGCTATAGACACCATGTGACCACGAGTAAGTCGCATGACCTGCCTGTGCTCCAGTTGGAAGAACAGGAACAATGCTGTTAATTGTGTTTTAAATGTTGGAAGTTACCTTGGATAAACATGTCAGGAAAATAATAATTATAATGATAGAATGTTTATCTTATTTCAGATTTACGGAAGAATGGCACCTTCTCTTCACCTTCATTTGGTCAGCCTTCTCTTCAATACAATGAGAACGGTATGAAGAAATCAGCAAGAGGATCAGAGAACCTGACAGCAGCCTTTTTACAGTGCAGTTCTCTCCCTGCTACTGGAGTAACACAGACAGAAGTCATCAAAACTGAACAACAGGAAGTGGAGAAAGAAATCCAAATTCACACTGGAAAAAAATGTGCTTTTGCATTAAATTTGCAATTAACCAAGCGAGTGAAGAGTGGCAGTGTTGGTGAGAAGAAAGGTATGAAGAAAATTGAAATTGAAGTAAAGAAAAAAATTATTGAAAAGTATGAGCGTGGCGTTCGTGTTACTGATCTTGCCACAGAGTTTAAGAAGTCAAAATCTACGATTTCGACTATTTTAAAGCAGAAAGAGGCCATTAAAGCAGCTGATGTTGCAAAAGGAGTTACAATGTTAACCAAGCAGAGGCCTCAAGTGCTGGAACAGGTGGAAAAACTGTTGCTAGTGTGGTTGAACGAGAAGCAACTTGCAGGGGATCGTGTAAGCGAGGTGATGTTATGCGAGAAAGCCAGGAAGATTCATGGTGATTTGCTGCAAAACTGTCCTTCTATGTGTGGTGAAGGTGAGGAATTTAAAGCCAGTAGGGGATGGTTTGAAAATTTTCGCAAAAGAAGTGGCATTCATAGTGTGGTAAGGCATGGAGAGGCTGCTAGTTCCAACGCTGAAGCTGCGAAAGAATTTGTGAAAATTTTCACAAAACTTGTGGAGGACGAAGGCTATGTCCCGCAACAAGTATTCAGCTGCGACGAGACCGGATTGTTCTGGAAGAGGATGCCGAAGAGGACCTATATTACCCAGGAAGAGAAGGCTATGCCTGGCCATAAACCAATGAAGGAGAGGTTAACCGTTTTGCTGTGTGCTAACGCTAGTGGCGATGTAAAAATCAAGCCACTAGTCGTTTACCAATTTGAGAACCCTCGTGCTTTCAAACAGCACAAAGTAAACAAAGACACACTGCCCGTGATGTGGAGGGCAAACACGAGGGGTTGGGTCACAAGGACCTTGTTTTTGGAATGGCTGCACAAGGCTTTCGCTCCCACTGTGAAGCGATATCTTAAAGCGAATAATCTGCCAGAAAAATGCCTTCTTCTGATGGACAATGCACCAGCACACCCTCCAAATTTGGTTGACGATATGGTAGAGGAGTACAACTTTATTAAGGTCATGTTACTCCCCCCCAACACGACTCCTCTTCTGCAGCCCATGGACAAGCAGGTTATCTCAAATTTTAAGAAGCTCTACACCAAAGGACTATTCGCCAAGTGTTTCAATGTGACCAAGGAGACGTCTTTGACCCTTAAAGAGTTCTGGAAGAACCATTTTAATATTGTTCATTGCATCAATCTCGTCAATGAAGCCTGGGATGATGTCACATACTGGACCTTGAACTCGCCCTGGAAGAAACTTTGGCCTGACTGCGTTCCTGAACAGGATTTAGAAAGATATGAGCCTCCTGTTGTGGATGAGATTGTGTCCATGGGGAAGAGCATGGGTCTTGAAGTGGACATTGAGGACATCGAGGAGCTGGTCCTGGATCATAAGAAGGAGCTGACAACGGAGGAACTCGCTGAACTCCAGCAGCAGCAGCAGCAGTTGCTCACCGAGGAGCAGTCCTCGGGGGAAGAGGAGGAAAGAGCGGTTATAAAAAGTGATGCAATTAAAGCCGTCATGGAAAAATGGAACGAGTGTCAGGATTTTTTCGAGAAGAACCATCCTGACAAAGCAGTTGCGAACAGAGTGATAAACATGATGAACGACCATGTTGTCTCGCATTTTCGAAAAATTTTAATGCGTAGGAAAAGGCAAGTCACGTTAGACTGCTCTTTTGCAAAGTCTGATCCACCTGCTAAACGGCGAAAAACACCAGAAACACAATAAATCACGAGAGAAAACACCTGAAGGAAAACATCCTTCCATCGCACAGAGGGACTCTCCCTCAAAACTGTAACCTCCTCTCCACTTAGTTTCCTCCTCACTTTCTTCATGCCAGATCTCGACTCATGCAAGGTTAGTTTTCTTGGTTGTTTATGGTTAGTTTTTGTATAAATTAAGGATTTTTCACATTTTCATTTTTTTCCCTGTGCTTAAAACTCATTAAAAAAAGTGTTTACAGCAAGCGGTTCGTAAGACAGCAGTGTGAACTCTTTCAATGTTCGTTTTCTCTGTTCAAGGTTTTCTCAGTGTTGTTCAATGTTTTTGCATTTAGTTTACTATTACACTGTGCATTCTATGGTATAGTTAACTATTTTTGTGCTTAAAAATTTTGAAAAAAAATATATATTTACATACAGTTTGTACGGTCTGGAATGGATTAATTGTATTTGCATACAATCCGATGGGGGACATTAGTTCGGGTTCTACTGTTTGTATGTTCTGAATGTGGCAAATGTTATACAAGCCAGAACAGCCTTTATAGACGGAGCAAAATCCATACTGGAGAAAAATCTCATTGCTGTTCTGAATGTGAGACACGATTCTTAGATTTATACTCACTTCAGTGCCACATCAGACCTCATACTGGAGAGAAACCTTATTGTTGTCCTGAATGTAATAAGCAGTTCTCACAGCAAAGCGCCCTACAGAGTCACATCAGACTTCACACCGTAGAGAAACCTCACAGTTGCTTGGAATGTGGCAAACAATTTTTACACCTTAATTCACTTTATAATCACAGGAGAAGCCGTACTGGAGAGAAGCCATATAGCTGTACTGAATGTGGAATGTGATTCTCATATAACAATTCTCTTCGCAATCATCATAAAATAATTCATTCTGGTAAGAAACAAAGGTGTTCTGAATGTGGCAAGCTTTTCTTAGACTCCACAACTCTTGAAGATCATATCAGAATTCACACTGGAAAGAAACCCTATTGCTGTCCAGAATGTGGCAAATGATTCTCACGTCAAAGCGCACTTAGGAGCCACAGAAGGATCCACGCTGGAGAGGAGCAGTACACCTGTTCTGAATGTGGTAAAGGGTACTCTTCCTGAAGTAGTTTCCAGAGACACACACACAGTCTTATTGGAGTAAAGCCTGTACCAGAAGAGACAAATGATTTTTCCGTTGGCTCCTCAATGAAAATAATTGAAGAAAAATCTTCTGAATACTATAAAAGACTTCAGTTGAAAGTAGCTAATAAGTATATAGGAATAGTGGAGAAAACACTGATAATGGCAAACAGATCGTAGATGCAATGTAACCTCACAGCCACATATGAATTCACACTGGAACACAACACATATTTCACAAACAACAAGAATCTTCTTCAATAACTTATAGGTGCAAGAAAAACGTCATTGTTGTCTGAAATGGGGTTAACGCTTTTCAAGCAGCAGTGGCCTTCATCTTCTTCAATGACTGGCTTACTTGTGGTAAGCCTCTTAGCTCCTCTGAATGTTGGAAGTGGTCCTCCTGTATCAGCTATCATCAGCATCATGTAAGATGTCATGAAGGACTCAAACTGCACTGCAAGTACGTCAGCCATACAGGGACTGATCATCTCTGCACCAGTGCTGTGAAGTAAGATGGTGAACAATACAAACGCCAGACAACAGAATGAGTTAGCAACAAAACTGTGCGGTGATAACAAGTTCAATCACAGAACACAACTGAAAAAGTTCAATGTAATAATGAAAAATGGAGAAGTCAAATCCAATCCATGGTGCAGTGCTAACTACCAGGTGGTGCCACTGACAACGAGGAGAATATTTTTGTTTCGGACCGTTGGAGATGGGGTCTTATCTGAGTAGCAATGAACTTGTACTGTCTCTGGGATGTCATTTGATGGCTGACGCCTGGAGTGAGTGCAGACAGCCGTTCTTAACCCTGATAATGAAGAAATCATTTAGTGATGTCAGCCAACAGCCAGTGATGTCAGCTGACAGCCAATGCTGTCTAATCCGATTCTGGGGAGGAGGACAGGAAACTAAAAAGAGAGCCGTCAAATGACAGACCAATGTAGAGGGGCTTTATAAGACTTTTGCACTAATTTAGGTTATTTATAAGCACCTTCTTATTGATACTCAAGACGTTTCTTCACGTCAAGACTACAAGCTGGAGGACACAGGAGGTCAATAAACTCCGACAGCAGGATGGACGATTCGAAAGCTCTGCTCTGAGAGAGTGTCAGCTACACAAAGCTTCAGCTTCATTTACTTGACCGAAAACTCCAAAAAGCAGAAGTGGCCCCTTCTGTACCCCCACCACTGAAGGTCAAATTTGACTCCCTCGATACTCGCGTTGGTTCACTCTGCTGGGACTTTCTGTATTTTGTAAGTCTGTATTTCATTTTTTTGGCCACACTCTTTACATTTCATGTCATTGATGTTCTCAAATGAGAGTATAGCTTGACTCTTACAAAGACTTATCTAAGAAGGGTACATTGCCTATGAAATGCAAGAAGGCAGAGAAAAATAAAAAGTGGAAACCACAAAATGAAGAGGTGACATCGATGAAATACGCTCAGTGGCAGAAGTGATGAGGACAAAATCAGAAACGACAGCACAGAAAAGGCAGGTACCAACTGAAAACAAAAGAAGAAAGCTGGTTGGTGGGAAGAACTGTCAGTCACTCTTAAATGGACTGTTGAGGACAGCCGTGGCATGCAGACTTCAGAGTTCATGTGTTTTTGATTTCAAAACTGTGACCATGCACTGAATACGTCTGTTATTTATCAGTTAGCATGTTCTGAAACTGTAATGTCGCCACAAAGATCAGCATTTTATTAATACATGAAGTACATTCCAATAGGTGGTGCACTGCAGATAACGCCGAGGTCCATGCTGATCACTTATATTTCATCTCAGCTTATTAAATGCCACATTCCTTTGATATTTTTATACTTTGTCTTTATTTCTTTAGTGACTGAAGCAAATATTAGGGCATCAGATGTTGGAAATTGCTGCTTTCTTGCCCAGGGTGTTATCAACTCTCAGAGGTTGCACTTGAATAATAATAATTATAATTCTTTATATTTTTATTGTGCTTTTCTCACTACTCCGAGCTCTTATACACAGAGAGTGGGGAGCGACTTCAACCACCACGAATGTCCAGCATCCACCTGATGATGTGACGGCAGACATTTTTGTGCCAGTATGCTCACCACACATGAGCTATTAGATGGTGAAGTGGTGAGAGAAACAGTTAGCTAATGAGAGAGAGGGGACGACTAGGGGGACACAATGACAAGGCCTTGGAGGGAAATTTAGTCAAGACATCTTTATGGAGGACACACAGGGATCTTTAATAACCACAGAGAGTCAGGACTTCAGTTTTACGTCTCATCTGAAGGTCCGCACCATTTATACATCACAGTGTCCTCATCACTCCACTGGGGCATTGGGATCCACATTCAGACCACCGGGTAAGCCCCCTATTGGCCTCACCAACACCACTTCCAGCAGACACCCACGCTTTTCCTAGGTGGTCTCCAATCCAAGTAGTGGCCAGGCCTGAATATGCTTAGGTTGAGGTAGATGACCTGATCTGAAGTGCATGTGGTGTGTCTGCTGGCTACAGAAGAGCAAGGGCGGCAGAAGTAAGACCCTCTTGGTTGGTAACTGGCAAGAAATCAAATGTTATACATGCCTTCATTAGTCTCAGAGACATCTGTACATTAGTTAGTGCTGGTGACAGCAAGGTCCAGTGTGGGGCACTGAGAAGTGACAGGCTGGAGGGGTCACTCTTATGTACTTAAGTGGAATGAGTCTGAGGTGGGCTATTACAGTGGAACTGGCATCAGGGCATCACTTATACCCAATTGTGTGACTAGGATCTGTGTGTGTTAATCGTAGGGTGCAGGAGTAGACGAGCCTGTTCAACAGACTTGATTAAGTCTCACAGATCCTGAGATAAAACAACTTGAATAACCAAGAAAATCTAAAAAACTGTGAAGGAGCCGAGAGCGGCGAGTGCCTGCTGTGTGTTACGTGTCTGTCTGTCTGTCTGCCTGCGTGTCTCTCATTAATTTTTAAGAAGTTTTCACATTTCTACAATCCTTGTGTTTATCAATGAATCCTATGATTCTGTTTCTTAGACTGAGTGGTCTTCAGTTACCTTAAGAGAGTCTAACAGGTGGGGTCTTTACTGAATAATCTGATAAATTACTGGCACGGAGAAAGACAAAAACAAAAATTCATTATTTGAGTGGATTAACAGGAGTCGAGAACTTATTATGGGATGGACAATTTGACTAATAAAGAGGACTAACATGGACTCTGATGTGGACTTTAGTGTGTAATATGTGATGAGGCCAGCCCCTCCAGACTCCCTCTTCCCACATAGGAGTCTCTTGAACCAACACCGTCGATAGTTATGATCGAGATGAGCGGACAAATCTCATTGAAGTCAGGGGATGGTGGAAGTGATCGAGTGCTTTTATTGAAAAACAGCCAAAAATAAAATCAAAAGTGTCCACATGTGCTGTGTTCTAAAAAAAAAAATAGACAAATAAATCGTTGAAACCAGTGAAAGGTGGATGTAAAATTCATAAGGAATAAATCTGTTAAAATAGAGGCTACAAATGCGGGTTCTCTCGTTACGTGATCTCAGCCCACCTCCTTCTGTTTCCCCTGCTCACCCGTCGCTCGTGAGACTCTGCAGCACAAACTCCTTTCTGCCGATCCCCCATCTTGGCCGCCTCCACACTGCACAGCCAGACAGTCCGATGTCTACACACTGTTTGTGTCTACAGACCACCCGGAGCCGTTTTCCACAAGCAAACTGTCTGCTTTATTCTAACTTTGCATTACAGTCAACTGCCAGCAGGCCTCACAATCTGTTTATATAGTGTCTGCCACTAGGTGGCAGCATAACCCCTTAACATCCCCCTTCTTCCAACTTTGTAGTCCAGCACATTTACTCTGGTATTAGTTATTTACACAAAAAACTATTGCTGTTTTATTTAACTCGAACATTTCAAGGAAGTGAACAAACATAACCACATCAAGTAATTATTCAGAGGTCAAGTGTTTTCGGCGGCTGAATCCGTCTGCCACAGCGTGTGTAGTGCGAGATGTCAGATGCATTCTCAGTTTTCATCTTCTTCCCTGTCTGTAAGATGGGTGCGATGTCGGTTTCAGGTGGATGCTCCGCGTGGTCCTCCACTTTGATCTCGGTTGGCGCATCTTGGCACGGTGCCTCGCTGGGCTCTGTGTTAGCCTGAAACGTTTCTGTGAGTGTAGACTCGGCAGGACTGGGGTCCATTCGGTTGCGCCGATACAGAGCTCCGTCCACATCTACCAGACAGGAGCGTGGGGAGTGGGTCTCCAGGGAAGAGGCTTCATTCTTATGCTTTGTCCCACGTTCAGCTCGGGAAGGTCTCTGGCCGTTTTATCAAATAACTAGCAGAATACCCGCGCTTCGCAGCGGAGAAGTAGTGTGTTAAAGTTATGAAAAAGAAAAGGAAAAAATTTAAAAATAACGTAACATGATTGTTAATGTTATTGTTTTGTCATTGATATGAGTGTTGTTCTCATATCTATCTATCTATATATATATATATATATATATATATATATATATATATATCTCAAAATACCTGCTTGGCAGCGAGAAGTAAAAAGAAAAGGAAACATTTTAATAATAGCATAACATGATTGACAATGTAATTGTTTTGTCATTGTCATGAGTGTTGCTGGCATATATATATATATATATATATATATATATATATATATATATATATATATACATACATGTGTACATATATACACACACATATACTATGGGGTGCCAAACAGGCAAATATATTGATTTTGTGAATATATAAAGTCGGCGTCAGAATATATAAAGTCAAAACTTGAATATATAAAGTCATTCCCAATATATAGTCAGCGTCGGTATACATAAAGTCAAAACTTTTTTCTGAATATATAAAGTCAGCGCTGGAATATATAAAGTCAAAAGTTGAATATATAAAGTCATCGCTGGAATTTATAAAGTCATTCCTGATAATATAAATTTAACATCGGAGTATATAAACTCACTCCTGAATATATAAAGTGAAAGTCAAAATCTATTGATTGAAACGACTCTGAACTGAACTAAATTAACAAAAATGTATTCAGAAAAATAAATAAAAAAAAAAACACTGTTCGGGCAATGTTTTGAAAATGATGGATGTTCTCTGCCCAGGATTGGTTCCTGCCTTGCGCCCAGTGTTGGCTGGGATTGGCTCCAGCAGACCCCCGTGACCCTGTGGTCGGATTCAATGGGTTGGGAAATGGATGGATATTCCAGCGCTGACTTTGTATATTCCGACGCTGACTTTATATATGTGAATTTCCCCTTGGGATTAATAAAGTATCTATCTATCTATATTGAAGTTTTGACTTTATATATTCCAGTGCTGTCTTTATATATTCAAGTTTTGACTTTATATATTCAGAAACAAGTTTTGACTTTATATATACCGACACTGACTTTATATATTCAAGTTTTGACTTTATATATTCGGGAATGACTTTATATATATAAGTTTTGACTTTATATAGTTACATTTTTTCATCATTGCATAACTTTTTCTTTACCATATAAATTTAAAGACTAAATTCAACTTCCATTCCTACCAAAGATGTTTCTGGCGACTAAATAGAACCTACTTATATCCAAATTCAAGCTATTGAGCTGTCGCCTGCCTGCCTGAATAAGTCACCCTCGCTTCGCTCTTACTTTTTTACCGTTCATTTAATCATGGCTAGTGGTGGATAAATTATAAAATGGAAGGAGGATTACACTGAGTATGACTTTACCAAAACAATTATTGATGGTGAATCGATTATTCATAAAGCTTGAATTGGTGATCTGTTTTTCTGTGTTAACCTCATATTTTTTCATACTTCTTCTCAAACTAAGGGGGTGCGAGGGTAAAATGAATCGGGAAGCACTGATCAATGTAATCGGTGCACCAGGAAATCATGCATTGACAGAAGTTCCACTTTGCTTATAATGTAAAGTGTGATTAAACGCGTGATTTTTTAACGTGTTATGGAGCACATGCATCGAAGCTTCTCAGCTGTGCTTGTGCTAAGAAAAGGAAACATTTTAAAAATAACGTAACACGATTGTCAATGTATCCTTTTGTAAGTAGTGCCTGGAGGATTCAGTGTTGAGAAACTGTAGAGACAGCGTGTGTATTAACTTGTGGATTTTTCTGTGAGTATTTGGTGGCAGCGTCACAAAGTCACTTCTGTAAGACTGCGTTAGCCGCGGAGCTCAGCTCAGAGCGAAATGAGGTGAATGGGAGGGGAGATGATGACGTGACTCCCCCACCCGCCTTAACTGTCAATCCCCACAAACACAGTCTCTCGGAATTTGCATAAGCACAGTCCTTCACCAGTAATTTTAACTTAGTTACAAAGTGATCAAAACTCTCGTTTATATCCTGCGTCCTCTCATTAAACTTGTATCCCGCATTAGCCGTGGGCATGACAAACGCCAGCGGCAGCCTGTCTATGAACTTAATTTAAACTTTAGGTTTACACTGTGCTTTGTTTCCGAAGTAGCAGAACTCATCAATATGGTTGTATATGTCACTCGCTCGCTTCTTATTGTTTCGCTACCTTCTCAATTATATACTGCATGTTTTCTTCAGTGCTTTTTGGAGCTCTTCCTGGTTTTCTACGTACTGCGGTCATAGTCAGTTCACGTGATTACGTGGGAGGTGTGATGATGTCACAAACTCCCCCCACAGACAACTCCAATACAGTAAATGGAGAAAAATAGCTTCCAGTTATGACCATTACGCGTAGAATTTCAAAATGAAACCTGCCCAACTTTTGTAAGTAAGCTGTAAGGAATGAGCCTGCCAAAGTTCAGCCTTCTACCTACACGGGAAGTTGGAGAATTAGTGATGAGTCAGTGAGCAAGTCAGTCAGTGAGGGCTTTGCCTTTTATTAAACTTGTATCCCGCATTAACCGTGGGCATGACAAACGCCAGCGGCAGCCTGTCTATGAACTTAATTTAAACTTTAGGTTTACACCGTGCTTTGTTTCCGAAGTAGCTGCAATCATGAATATGGTTGTATGTGTGACTCGCTTATTGTTTCGCTGCCTTCTCAATTGTATAATGCATGTTTTCTCCCGCACTTTTTGGAGCTCTTCCTTGTTTTTACATGATTACATGGGAGGCGTGATGATGCCACACGAAACTCCTAACCCCACGGCCATCGAGCTCAACTCCATTCCATTATATGGAGAAAAATAGGTTCCAGTTATTACCATTATGCGTAGAATTTCGAAATGAAACCTGCCCAACTTTTGTAAGGAAGCTGTAAGGAATGAGCCTGCCAAATTTAAGCCTTCTACCTACACGGGAAGTTGGAGAATTAGTGATGAGTCAGTGAGTGAGTGAGTCAGTCAGTCAGTCAGTCAGTCAGTGAGGGCTTTGCCTTTTATTAGTATAGTTTGTGGGTGTGTGTGTCCTGCGGTGGGTTGGCGCCCTGCCTGGGATTGGTTCCTGCCTTGCGCCCTGTGTTGGCTGGGATTGGCTCCAGAAGACCCCCGTGACCCTGTGTTCAGATTCAATGGGTTGGAAAATGGATGGATGTTTTGCAACTTGTCTTTTAAAATGCAGCTTATCAGGGACATTCGTAACTACACATAGTTGGAGCAGTGCGTCAGTCACTGGGAGGGGTGTTTTCACAGCCTGCGGGCCATCAGCCGGTGTGCGGAGCTGGTGTCTATGCCCATAGTCGGCGTTTTTCTCCAGAGCAAAATCGCTTTCCATGGGTCATCACCCGCACAGTTCGCTCATCTCCAAAGGCTTTTAACAATTTTCACCGCTGATTCTGTTTTGCCGTTCGCTTTAGGGTACCTTAGGGACAAAGTAACGTGCTCAAAACCCCACTCCCGAGTGAACTTTGAGAACAAGTGCAAGCAAATTGCGGACACATGTCTGTAATGACTCGGTCGGGCTGGTCATACCTGGCCAATTGAGCCTTGCGTTACTTAAAGGTGGTGTCTGCTGATAGGTCAGACAATAGTTCAACTTCCCAGAAGTCTGAGTAGTGATCAGCCACCAGCAGAAAGTCCTTTCTTGCATAGTTAAATATGTTCATACTCAGAATTTGCCATGGACGTGTGTGGCGTGGATGTAACATCATGGTCTCTTTCTGCTGTTTGTGCGCGTATTCGTTGCACATGGTGCACTGTCCTACATAGCCTTTAATCTCCCCGTACATATTTGGCCAAAACAGTGCCTTGTGTGCCAGTCTAAGGCAAGCTTCGCCACCTATGTGGCTCCAATGTACGCAACATAGCATCTCTGTACGTAGTTGCTTTGTAATAATTACACGCTGGCCTTTAAAAAGTACCCCGTCCTGTAGACTGATTTCGCTGCAGTAGGCCTAATACTCCCTAATGGCCACGGGTGTTTCCACCTTCATGTCGGGCCATCCATTCAGCACTACTGACTTGAGGATTTTGGAGGGGTTCGTCACTCTCGGTGGACTCTTTGATATGTGACAGACGCTGGCCCATGACATTCGAATAGTCACCCTGGTTTCTGTCCTCTATATCATTCTGTTTATTGTACATGCTGCACACTGAATGCTGGACATGTGGTGTGTGTGTTCTGTGAGAGCGTACCGTGGCTCTGCTCAGCGTGTCGCTCACATACATAATCAGACCTGATTTAGAGGTTACTTCCAGAGCGTAGTTTTGGAGTGAGAGTAGCATACTTTGAAGTCGTTTTGGGGCGCTACACTGAAAAAAGTATAACCTCCATTCAACTTAAAATAATTAAGGTAATGATTCACACTTAATATTTTCAATCTGAACCAATATAATTCTTTTTATCTTACTAAACCCTCAATTTTTAAGTTTTGGCAAATCATTTATAGCGATTGGGTGCAATTAACTTGTTTTATACTGAAGTAAATCTATTTTTTAATTTGTTACAATTTAAAATGGTTTATTGGTCATAACCTGTGTTTATGCTATTAGAAATGTTATGAACATAACACATTCCAATGCTGTACTTTTTACATTTATTTAAAAATATAGTGCAAATACTCAAATACTCAATACAAATACTCTAGTGCATTTTCCAGTGTAAATCTTAAATATACAACAAAAAATTATTCAACATTTCTACAGTTTTCTTGAAAGTATGTTTTATTACGAGTTCTTATACTTAAAAGTAACAATTGAGAAACCGGGTTACTTACCAGAAATCCCCCATTAGACAGCAGCTGAGGCCATTCTGACTGGAGTCACTTTGTACTGTTATGGACTTGTTAACATTGTAATATCTTAGTGTTGGCGCCGCATTGATAAGGTGCTTGACTTCGTCCACGGCCTTCTGGTGCTTCGGCACACCGCAGTGCCACTGCGTGTCCTTATCCAGGAGCCTGCGTAAAGGCTCGCACACCTCCGAGAGGCGGGGCATGAATTTCGACAGGTATGTAATGAACCTTTGAATCTGTGGGAGCAGGTATGTCTTTTATAGTCCTTACCTTCTCTGGTTGTGACGTGAGACCCTCAGCTGAGAGTATGTGTCCATGAAAACAAACTTTGTTTAGTTTTAACTGCAGCTTGTTGATGCTCAGTCTCAGCTTCACTTTCCTGCTGTGGTCCATTTGGGCAATTATATTGGCATTGTGGTCGCGAGTGGCTTCCTCCAGTGAGTCTCTGCAACCCACAACTGTATAAGTATATCATTTGCAATTGGCTCGACACCGTGTAGGCCAGCTAATAATTCATGTTGTTTTGTTTAGTACACCTCAGGAGCAGCATTACCGCCACGCTACTATGCCCAACATATTTAATACACGCTTTAATTCATTTCATCATGAAAATAATATAAATTATTTATCTTAGCATTCTAAATGTTCAGAGAGCAGGAATTTCAGAAAGTGAATGTTTTCTGTGTGGCGATCTCTGTTGAGAATAAAGTGGAAATGTTGACTTTAACCCTGACATACACTTGTTTCTTTTCTTCACTGTGTCCTTATTATTTTTATTTTCATTTTTTCTTCTTCGTGGCCCTAATACCCCTTTGTACTCAGGTGTTTAATGCGGTAAAAGTCAAGCAGCCTGTGGTGTATTAAGATTGGATGTTTGTGTTTGTTGGTATTTTGGAGTTGCCATAGTTGGAAGCTGAAAAGAAACAAAAAAGGCGTTTGGGGTTCAATAAAGAAGTCAAGTAGAGAACGTAAGTTTCAAACAGCAGCGTGTCTGACTATCTTTGTGATGCTGGATTGATACATCACACAAATTGTCGACGAGGATTTAAAGAGTCATAACGCAGATTTCACAGAGTGAGTAAAATGGCTCATCTTGGTAGAACTGACGAATTTAAGCCTGGCACCAAATCATGGTCAGCACATGTACAGTATAGAGCGCATGGAGCACAAGATAAACAGGTCGCCACTCTCTTAAATGTAATGGCCGCTAGCACTTATGGACTACTGAGGAATTTAGTGCAGCCTTTGAAGCCCAATGACTAAACTTTTGTGTAAATTGTGGAAATACTAAAGGATCATTTTGAAACCAAACCGCCGGTAACTACGGAGAGATTCCGTTTTAATCACTGCAGTAAAAAAGGCCGGTGAGACGGTAACTCGGTATGTGGCAGAGCTGAAGCGATGTGTTGTACATTGCGAGTTTGGGGTGAATTTGGACAGATTTGTAAGTGGGATTCGGAGTGAGGCTTGCGAGGGTCGCTGTTATCAGAAACGAATGTGACGTTTGTGAGAGCGTTTGAGATGGCAGACAGAGAGAGACACACAGCAGCTAAGGCGACAGGACGACTCTTTGAGTGCGATTCAGAAAGATGGTGTGCAGTTTCTCGGTCAGATGGTGAAGAGGCAGTGTCATCGTCACAATGGTAAAAAACCACAGCTCGTATGAATGTAAATTTAAAGACGTAAAATGCCATAGTTGAGGGAAAATCGGTCATATTAGAAAAGCCAACAGGGTGACGCAGCCACGCCAACAAAATAAAGTCGAGAAAGCTGGAAAAAGTACAAAATATGTGGAAATGGAACCGAGTGAGTAGCCCATGTTCACAGTACAAACAGAGCAAGAGAAACAACCATTCAAAGCAACCTTTATGACTGATAGTAAGGGTATAGATATGGAAATAGACACGAAGGCTGCTGTGTCGATTATGCCTGATCAGTTATTTAAGGAAATGTTCTCTGGAAAGACTTTGGAAGTTACTAATGTAAACTAAAAACATATACAGGGGAAAAAATGTTTGTTCTTGGAAAATGGGATGCAATTGTAAACTATGAAGAACAAAATGAAAAACTACCACTCATTGTAGTTAGGGACGATGGTCCTGCCTCATGTGGGAGAAACTGGCTCCACAAACATACATTATATTGGAGGCCAATTAAAATGATAAGTCAAACTGATAAACCACATCTTGAATCGACTGAGGCAGTGTTGGACTGTTATAAAAATGTTTTCAAAGAGGAGTTGGTATTAAGGCTTCAATAATAGTAAACCCTGAAGTTCTATCAAAGTGAAGGAGAGAGTGGAGGAGGAGGAGTTGGACAGGTTATAGGAAGCCAACATCATTTCACCGGTGAAACATCACGAATGGGCAGCTCCAGTGGTTCCCGGTTTAAAAAAGGACAATTCAGTTTGCTTGTGTGGAGACTATAAGTTAACCATAAATCAGACACGTACCACAGTGATTTATCCCCTGCCATGTATAGAGGAGCTAATGGACACACTTAGTAGTGGGGCCATCTTCTCAGAAATTGACTTGGAGTCAGTCTGTCAACAGGTGCTATTGGATGAAGAGTCAACAAAACTATGAAACCGTGAATACACACAAGAGATTGTTTGTTTACAAGATGTGACCATATGGGGTGAGTTCTGCACCTTCAGTTATTCAAAGAATAATGGAGAATCTCATGAAAGACCTGAAGGTTGTGGTATATCTGGAAGACTTGGCGCTTACAGAAAAAACTGAACAAGAGCACCTAGTAAACCTTCAGAAGTTGTTGGGTGCCTCCAGGAGAGTGGTTTAAGGGTGATAAAGACAAAATGTGACTTTGTTAAGATGCAAATTGAGTATCGGGGTCATGTGTTAAACAGTAAGGGGATTTATACATCAGCAGCAGACAAAGATAAAGCCATACAGGAAGCTCCAGCTCCACCAGTCAGAAGGACTTGAGAGCATTCTTAGTACTAGTAAACTACTATGGCAAATTTGGGCTAAATCACAATAGTGTAAGTACAATACTGGCTCCTTGATATGAACTATTAAAACTAAATGTGTCCTGAAGGTGAAACCAATGGGAACAAAATTCTTTTAGAAAATGTCAAGCGTTGCTAACATGTGGTGAAGTCCTCGTGCATAATGACCCAAGTCTGCCCATCATCCTAGCTTGTGACACTTCTGCACACGGCCTTGGAACTAGGATTCAACACACTATGCCATCCGGTGAAGAGTGCCATATTGTGTATGCATCTCGATCAGTGGCTCCTGCAAATGGAAAAAAAGGCCTTCGAAATTTCACCAGTATTTATGGGGGAGGAAATTTCAATTGGATACAGATCATAAACCACTGCTAAGTTTATTTAGAGAACAGAAAGGATTACCTTCAATGGCTGCTGCACGTATGCAGAGATGGGCCATCCTTCTGTCAGCATATACAGATTACTAAATTGAATATCGATCCTTGGCGGGACACGGCAATGCTGATGGCCTTTCACGATTTCCCCTTCCAGAAACGTGTGATCCTGCAACAAGGGCCTCGTCTGAAGAGATTCACTCCCTATTAGTTGAGCATTCACAAGATGCCCCATTAAAGGCCCAGCAAGTTGCAAGAGTATCGCACACAGACAGTGAGTTGTCCAAGGTTCTCAGATTTATTATGGAAGGTGGAAAATTGAAAACCATATGACATTCGAAAAGATGAACTTTCAATTGAGCAAGGTTGTATCTTATGGGGAATGAGAGTATCAGTGCCCTTGAAACTGAGAGACACCCAGGAATAGCGAAAATGAAATCCCTAAATCATAAATACAGTGGTGTGAAAAACTATTTGTCCCCTTCCTGATTTCTTATTCTTTTGCATGTTTGTCACACAAAATGTTTCTGATCATCAAACACATTTAACCATTAGTCAAATATAACACAAGTAAACACAAAATGCAGTTTTTAAATGATGGTTTTTATTATTTAGGGAGAAAAAAAAATCCAAACCTACATGGCCCTGTGTGAAAAAGTAATTGCCCCCTGAACCTAATAACTGGTTGGGCCACCCTTAGCAGCAATAACTGCAATCAAGCGTTATGATAACTTGCAATGAGTCTTTTACAGCGCTCTGGAGGAAATTTGGCCCACTCATCTTTGCAGAATTGTTGTAATTCAGCTTTATTTGAGGGTTTTCTAGCATGAACCGCCTTTTTAAGGTCATGCAGGTCATAGCATCTCAATTGGATTCAGGTCAGGACTTTGACTAGGCCACTCCAAAGTCTTCATTTTGTTTTTCTTCAGCCATTCAGAGGTGGATTTGCTGGTGTGTTTTGGGTCATTGTCCTGTTGCAGCACCCAAGATCGCTTCAGCTTGAGTTGACAAACAGATGGCTGGACATTCTCCTTCAGGATTTTTTGGTAGACAGTAGAATTCATGGTTCCATCTATCACAGCAAGCCTTCCAGGTCCTGAAGCAGCAAAACAACCCCAGACCATCACACTACCACCACCATATTTTACTGTTGGTATGATGTTCTTTTCTGAAATGCTGTGTTCCTTTTACGCCAGATGTAACGGGACATTTGCCTTCCAAAAGTTTAACTTTTGTCTCATCAGTCCACAAGGTATTTTCCCAAAAGTCTTGGCAATCATTGAGATGTTTCTTAGCAAAATTGAGACGAGCCCTAATGTTCTTTTTGCTTAACAGTGGTTTAAATCTGCCATGCAGGCCGTTTTTGCCCAGTCTCTTTCTTATGGTGGAGTCGTGAACACTGACCTTAATTGAGGCAAGTGAGGCCTGCAGTTTTTAGACGTTGTCCTGGGGTCTTTGTGACCTCTCGGATGAGTCGTCTCTGCGCTCTTGGGGTAATTTTGGTCTGGAAGGTTCACCACTGTTCCATGTTTTTGCCAGTGGATAATGGCTCTCACTGTGAAGTCCCAAAGCTTTAGAAATGGCTTTATAACCTTTACCAAACTGATAGATCTCAATTACTTCTGTTCTCATTTGTTCCTGAATTTCTTTGGATCTTGGCATGATGTCTAGCTTTTGAGGTGCTTTTGGTCTACTTCTCTGTAGTCAGGCAGCTCCTATTTAAGTGATTTCTTGATTGAAACAGGTGTGGCAGTAATCAGGAAATTGAACTCAGGTGTGATACACCACAGTTAGGTTATTTTATAACAAGGGGGCAATTACTTTTTCACACAGAGCCATGTAGATTTGGATTTTTTTTCTCCCTAAATAATAAAAACCATCATTTAAAAACTGCATTTTGTGTTTACTTGTGTTATATTTGACTAATGGTTAAATGTGTTTGATGATCAGAAACATTTTGTGTGACAAACATGCAAAAGAATAAGAAAGCAGGAAGGGGGCAAATAGTTTTTCACACCACGGTATGTATGGTGGCCAAAAATAGACTGCGACATTGCCACGACAAGTTCCACTTCACCCATGGGAATTCACTGGTGCTTGTAGGAAAAGGTTAAGCCTTGACTTTGCATGTCCATTTTAAAATAACATGTTTGTGATCATTGTGGATGGCTATTCTAAATTGATTAAATAATTTAGGATGGCAGATATTACCTCTAAAGCGACAATTTCCAGATTGAGACGGCGGTTTGCACCATATGGTCTGCCAGAACACATAGTTACAGACAATGGCATGCAATTCACTTCAGAGGAGTTTCAAACTTTTGTGAAGAAAAATGGAATCAAACACATCACTAATGCTCCTGGACACCCAGCCACCAATGGACGAGCTGAAAGGGATGGCATTAAAATGCTGGCACATTTATCACTAGATAGTAAAGACAAAGTGTAATTATTCCTAATGGAATATCACACTACACCTAACTGCACAACATGTCTGTCTCCTAGTCTCTGAACCACGTTGGATTTTATTAAGCCTGATGTTGCTGTTCCAGTAAAAGAAGCAGTTGCTGCAGAAATTCCATCAGGACCAACATGCATTAGACAGGTCATTCATTGCAGATGATGCAGTATATTTCAGGAATACAGCAGGAGGTGGACTAATGGGGATTCTTGGTACAGTAACTGAACAAACGGGACCGGTTTCTTACAAAATTAAAGGAAATGACTCAGATTGTACTTATTGGAGACACTGTGATCAATTGAGACCTCGTTTTACAGTAAGGCCACCTGCTGAAGGAGCTGATAAAGCACAAACTGACACTCCAGACATTAACAGCAGTGCATCATCCAGGATTATTCATAAGGAAGAAATGAACACTGATGCTGCTGTTGTTGTCAGCTCAAACATGAATGACAGAACAGAACTTGTGGAGGAGTCTTCAGTGCTACATAGATCCCAGAGAGTGATTACACCACCCAAGCACTTGATCATTAAAATGGAGAAAGGACATCAAAAGACAACCAGATAGATATTTTCGATGTTAAATGGAAGGTGTTCAGATGTTATGTTTTCAATGGGTAACACTGAGAAAGTTTGGTGAATTCATTTGATGGTATAATATGTTTACTACCATACAAAATGGGTATTACGGGGTGTCTGCCCAACTGAAGGGGGATAATATGGTGTATTAAGATTGGATGTTTTTGTCTTTGGCATTTTGGAGTTGTCGTGTTGGAAGCTGAAAAGTAACAAAACAGGTGTTTGGGGTTCAATAAAGAAGTAAAGTAGAGAACATACGTTTCAAACAGCAGCATGTCTGACTATCTTTGTGATACTGGATTGATACTTCATAATTTACATAACTAATAAAGCTCAGATAAGAATTAAGTGCTGCTATTATTATTAATTTGTTATAATGATTACATCTTAGGGCGGCACGTTGGCGCTGCTGCCTCGCAGTTAGCAGACCCGGGTTCGCTTCTCTTCTCCCCGTGTCTGCGTGGGTTTCCTCCGGGCGCTCCGTTTTCCTCCCACAGGTCAAAGACATGCCGGTTAGGTGGACTGGCGATTCTAAATTGGCCCTAGTGTGTGCTGTGTTTGTGTGTGTCCTGCGGTGGGTTGGCACCCTGCCCGGGATTGGTTCCAGCAGACCCGTGTGACATCTTATATTAAATTATCCTTGGGTTCCCCAGGGACCCCAGTCGGCAGTTCTTGTATGTGAAATCTGTCCGTAGGTTGAATGTTTAATGTGTCTTTTCGTTGCTGATCGCTATACGGCACTTCCATCTTGGGACAAACAGTTTCAGCCAATCAGCGCCTTCCAAACACGCAGCAGGACAGCATGAGCCTTCATTGTAGACGGCGCGGCCTCTTCGTTTCATTGTCTTATATTGAGTTGTTAGACTATTTACTGTTAAGTGCTGTTTGAGCTGCAGTTTAGTAGAGCAGGTGGCTTACTGAGCTCTTAAATCGACATTGAAATGAACACACAAGCATCCTAAATGAGTTATTGAAATGCTACGTTTACAGTGTCCGTTTTAGGAAGTCGTAGTTTTTACTTGTTCCCGTTATAATGAATTATAATTTCTCAGTGTCACATATTATTCGTTACTCTCACGAGTCCCGTATCATTGAGATTCTGTTTTATATTCTGTATAAGCAAACTTTTTAAAAGGAGCGTTTATTGAACTGACCATAGCAGACTTGTCATCTTCTTAAAATGACTTTATTTATATGATATTGACAACTAATCATAAGGTCAGAAATCAAGGAGGCTGTGAGTTTGCATTGAACTGCGCTGTTTCTTTGTCTTCGTGACATCGCGAGAGTGCGTGACGTTAACAATGCATTGTGTCCTAAATGACAGCACACACGCTTTGTGATAAAAGGCCGATGTGTCTCAGTTTGTTCATTAATATATTTTGACAATGAATTTTAATCAGAATTATTATAAACATATTACCCATATTCATTTCCGTTTAGATATGTGAAATTTGGTGAGAATAAATAAAAGAGTAACAACACATATAATAGTTATGTTTCATTGTTTATAACTAACAAAACTCATCGTTTATCTGAAATGTTCTCCTTTGTATTTTTACGTTTGGCAATGGAATGCTTCAGTGTACAGTCGATTTATTCCGCTACTGAAGGTGTACATTGTCGGTATTCTCCATTGCATTTGCATTGGATTTAAACTCGCGCCAGCACACCTTACAGATGCAGAAGTGCCAACTGCTTTTGTGCTTTCAGCCAAAGCCGCTCAGCAGAGGACGGGGGCTGAGCAAATAGGCTGCTGAATGCGAGGATATCAATGACGTCATGACGCTAGCGTGCCTCAAAATCACGTGTTAAGGGGAGGAGGGAATTCCTAACAAGACTCAGAACAGCACTACGAAACCTCGACGAGTCAGTATCCAGCAGCACATCACAAGTTTGATCTTATGAGACCATCGCGTTCCGACTTCTTCACGGCCACAAGATTAAGCAAAGGTGCGGAAGGTGTGACAAAGTCGAACGTGGCGATCGCGTACGGGTGGAAATGCCAGCAGTGAGGAAGATCGCGACATGCTGAGAGACTTTACATTTGAGGAGGTGCCTGAGGCCGCGTGGTTCGCTTTTAAATGTTGGGAAATCAGCGCTACGTTGGGGAGGAGGCACTGCAAATCGCACCTTCAGGAGTTTACTGTGGATGACCGGGGTCATTCGGCTACGTTCATTTATTTTCAGGTCGGTGTCTCGTGAAATGTAATGCTGCATCTGACCAGGCGGGGCGCGTTAAATCGGGATTGCTTCTTCTGTCTTTACGCTCGTGCACTTTTCCGCGCGGCTTCCACTTTTGATTTCGCGCATGCTCCGAACTGTGCTGTCCGTCGGGGACGCGCCTTGTTAAGCCGCTCACTCCCGCACGGCCCCGTCGTTCATTTCTGATTTTTCTCGAGCTCTGCGTGTTCTTTGTGTTTTTTCCTTTTTCCTCTAAAGCCGTCATCGGTAAACTTAGTTAAAGTGGCGTCGCACGATGTAACTTTACAGGGCGCGTTCAGGTTTCATTTCCAGCAGTTTCTCATACTGAGCCTTTTTAGAATTAATTTCAATTATTTCATTTTTTTGTATTTTCTTATCAAGAGAGTTGCTCGGACGGTTTCACTCTAACAGGGAGACTTTTTGATTTGTTTAATGGGAAATAAAAAATAAAAACTTTACACAAGCTGCTTATCTCTTCTTGCTTTGCTGACTCAGCTGATGTCTCCGTTATTTCCACACACAAGTCCCATAGTTGCAGTTCATTAGTTTCTGGTTCAACTTGCAGATTATCCACACTTGATGTGTCAACAGATCCTTCTGTGTCTGCAATGCTGTCAGGATCAGTAAAGTCTAAATTATACCAATTTCTGCTTTGCCAGCCCAATCTAATACTTTATCTGTATGCCACCATCTCTGTCCACATATCTCACAGTTTGCCCCTTTTTTAGACAAACACAACGACTCCGTCTTAACCTGTGAGTTTGCTCAACTTCAACATCAACATCTTCTACTGGGACTGAAGAGTTTAGAGTCTCCTTCTCATCTCCATTGTCTTCATTATCTGATGTAATGTAAGATTAATATCTCTCTTCATCTCTCTCACTGCTGATGGTCTGTCGATTGTCACCTTTACCGTTGACTTTACGTGGTCTAGAATGGTGGGCCCTTCCAAGAGCACCTCCACGTCTGACACATTTCACAAATCCACCCTGTCCATTGACCTCTGCAGGTCCCTTCCATTCTGCACAGTCCACTCTTTTGTCATCCACTTTGTCTCAGATTTTCAGAATTATCCTGTCTCTCCGTATTCGGTCTGAACACATTTGGCTTCATTAAATGCTCTTCTTGGAGTGTTCAGCGCTGGAATATGTGCTCCACTGATACACTCCTAGTGGTGCCTTCTAGGGCGGGTGGTCTGTCCACGAGAACACAAGGAAGGTTTGGATTTCGGCCAAACACCGGGTGATATGAGCTGTACCCATAAATATTGTGCATGGTATTCTTTACAAGTAGTGCCCCGTGGCGCTAATCTGGCACTAACCAGTCACATCCAGTATTCTTTATCACTTTCTGTATAATTTCTGTGAGTGTCTGATTGTGTCTCTCAGGTAGTCCATTACTCCAGGGACTGTATGCAGCAGTGGTCTTTGTTTTAATGTTAAAATTCTCTGCCATCTCTCTTATTCCCCACCATTATCACTAAGTAGTTTCTGAGGAGCTCCATGTCCACTTAATTGTGAAGGAATGAACAAATTGTTTCACAATTTCTGATGGTCTCTGTCTTTACAACACTTCCTGCACTGAAATGTATGAAGGTGTCAATGATGTGAAGACCCCGTCCTCCTGTTTGATGTTAATGTTTTTCTATAGCCGCAGTTTCATTGTATTCATAGGTTAGCGGCAAACTAGCAGCTGCTCCGAGTTTGGGTTTGCCATATTTCAGGCGAGTCTCACAATTCTCAACAATTTATTTAAGTAAGGAAAATGATTTTGATTCCTGAGCAGTGAAGCAGTTTGTGTAATCGGTACAGTGAAGCAGGTCCACACTGGAGGTGAAGGTTTAACAAAGCCTTTTACTTCTCTCCTGTACTCCTGTTTTCTGAGACTCTTAGAATTTCATGTTCACAGTGCTCATCGTTTTTATTTCTTTATCTGAGATGTTCACACAGTAATGAGCAGAGCTGGTTAATTCAAGAGTCACTAGCTGTTTGACATTAATGTCAGTTTATAGCCAACAAAGTCCTAAATATGACGTCTTTAATAGACCTGCCAGTGCTGTGTCCAAACATGATAGTGCCGTGTAGATAACGTGTTGTCATATCTATATGCTGGGACTGAAATGTATGCAAATCACCTTTAATGAAGGTCTGCAATGCACTTTGATCACATCTGAATTGTTTGATTTGTAATTTTAAACCGTGAGACAGAGGAGGAAATCAAGAGAAATGTGTCTTTGACCCAAACCTCATGGAGGGTTTGTCTGAAGTGTGCTCATTATTTTACTGACTTTATGAAGTTAATTCTACACTTTTATTTTCACAGGGCTTTCCCATTTCACTTGGCCATACAGTGAAGTGTCTAATGGCCTCCAGCTCAGGGCTGTCCAAGTGAGAAGTGAATCTGAGAAGAGAAGGGCAGACACTTAAAGAGAGAGAAGAGTTTCCCACAGAGCATGGCCTCTGCCAAAGAAGATGGTGTGGTTGAAAGAATGGTGGACATTAAAGAAGAGGACTGTGCGTGGCTCACACGGGAGGATGTGTGTGTGAAGCTGGAGGATCACGAAGAAAGAATTTCAGTATTTAAAGTGGAGGAGGAGTGCAAGGGGGTGACTGCTGCCATTAAAGCTGAGGATTTGAATGATTTCTCTGTTGGTCTTGAACTTCAAAAGCATGAAACTGAGGATATTTTCAAGCCAGATGCCTGTGAAGAATCTCCATTCAGTTTACAGCCCTGGTCCACTAATACGGGACGACTGGCTACGCAGGACAATTCTGAAGAGCTGAAAACAGAGTTATCGGAGTCTGCAGAGAAAATCACCGAGGGAAATGAGAGAGAAGGAGAAGAGTCACCTGGGAGTGTTGGAATAAGTGAGTAATGTGATTAAATATTAAAGAAAGAGAGCACTGATTAATTCGAACCGTGGGTGCTGTGATTTTTTTAGATAATTGAAATGGGAGTTGCAAATGCGGTTAATTTAACTTGCATAAAGACCACCTGCTGAGGTGCATGATAACAATCAATAGGTTACCTAATAAATGATAAATTAGAATAACTTGAGTGAATA
This sequence comes from Polypterus senegalus, assembly GCF_016835505.1. Lineage (NCBI taxonomy): Eukaryota > Metazoa > Chordata > Cladistia > Polypteriformes > Polypteridae > Polypterus > Polypterus senegalus. The sequence goes on along the minus strand of NC_053157.1, from coordinate 242,967,336 downwards.
AGAAAAAATCTAATGTGTTGAGTGCATAACTTGAACATCATGAAGATCTGACTGAAGCTCTGACATATGTTAGGCCAGCATCACATTACGTTCAATGAAAATATCAAAGTCATATTTTGTTAGACATGTATATTTCTTAAATTCTGTTGCAGTTAAGGTAGAAATTTCCACAAAAAGAAAGAAATAAGTAATAATAAAATCCTCACCCCTGTACACTAAATAAGAGTGAATTTGTTCAAGCCAGTGCTCACATAATATGTGCCTCGTCTTTCTAATGGTAATCTCGTGCACTTTGACGTTAATTGACGTTAAGGGTGACGAGCTACCTGTGCGAGCCATGATGACATTCAGGGGGTCTCAGGGTCTTCTTTCAGCACCTTGTGTTCTCAGCCTGAACTTGCTGGGGCAGCATGGCCTGGACAAGTTGGCAGTGGTGTGAAATCTTCACTTGGAGGTGATCTTGGGCTTTTCCGTCTCCCACAGTCACATCGGGTCAATTTAGAGTCACCACTCCACTTCTCCTGCATGTTTTTGTAGAAGAGGGGAAGAACCAGAATAACCAGAAATGCCATTCAGAGCCCCTCTGTAGAACAGTTGTGGGCAGAATTTGACCCATGACACCTGAACAATAAAGCAGCTATGCCCCATAACACAGGCAGATATATTTGTATGTTTATTTTAAGACCAGATTAGGTTCTACTGGATGTAAATATCATCACATACATTACAATTAAGAAGAGAAAACCCAAATTCAGACATATTATTGCGTAGAGATTGGTCATCCACAACGTGTGCTGCCATACTGTACAGACTTTCGCTGTCCTCCTCGTATAAGGAGAGCCCAGATAGGACGTTGACTTTTATTTGTCCTTCAGAATTCCAGTGGTCGAGCATCTCTTGTAGTACGAGGTTCACAGAGATAAAGATTCATCTCTGATGCTGCTGACTCGAATATCGTTTTTATCTTTATTGACAATTTATACATACATTCTGCAGTTCTGTTTTTTGGGGAGTTTTTTTGGATCTCTCAGCTGTAGTCTGTCACTCTGTGTATCTTTGTGGTCGAGACACCGGCACTGTGCAGTTTGTGTTTTGTGATTTGTAATCGTCTGTGAAATACATGTCCTTGTGCCATTGTTTAATTTGAGGAGAAAAAAGCATTATGATAATGATATCTGTTACAGAATGCATAACTGTATAGTGACTATTTGCAGTCAATGCGTATTATGCATAATTAGTATTATTTTATTTAGGTCTAAAAACTAGGCTCGTACCATTCTACCCAACAAGCCAATAAGAGGGCTAATTACAATTTCTAACTAATCGACGTCCACTTGATAACGATTTATATTCATGTACCAGCTCACTAAAACTCTGCTTCCCTTTCCTCCCCTCTACCTCCACATTCACTGAAAGGCTAATAAAAGGGATTTTATTCAAAATAGCTAATGTCTTTTTAATTAATTATACAAATAAATCAGTCAACAAACACTCACTGGCAGATGGAATCGTGGATCTAAATGATCTAGAAGGTGACATCTTCTAGAACTGAAAGTGGCTGGTTGTCCAGACTTACGAATTCCACTGTTTTTTGCTGTCACAATAAGTCTTTGGCGTTCTTGCTGTCAGTATTATAAGGTTGAGTTTTCCAAGTGCTGCCATTATTGGAGGCCGAGTGAGAGTAGACGACTGAGCTAGACAAAGCTTGCTGGTCACCTCAGTCTTTGAACAGCTCGTTCTTCACACCAGTCCCTTTTGTGTTGACTTCTCAGATGCTGAATAAGGTTTGTATTGTTGAAAGTGTTAGCAGAGAATCCTCCATGACTGACTTCTTTTTGCACATATATTACAACAACCTAGTACTACACATATATTACAAACCACCAATTTGTTATCTCTTGTAGGAAGGCAATAAAACTGTTAGACTGGTGAGGACGTGTTTCTGTATTTTGGTAATGCTGGAACTTTATACATTGTGGCTGTTTACATCTGTTGGAGAAACTTGAAAGCTCACGTTCACAAAATCGCACAGAGCCGGAAATAAAAAAGAAGTCACATATCAAAGTCGCCGTGAAAAGAAGAGTTGTAAGCCCACCGTCTGAGTGTCACATGACAGCTTATTAGGGTACAGAGAAAAAAAGGCACACAGTGGGGAAAAAGCACGAAATGTCAACTTCAATCTCGACATTTCCACTTTAATCACGCAGTTTATTTTGTCATTAAAGTAGAACATCATAAACTTCATTTTAAAATCGTTTAATTAACCAGTTTCTCAAATCACATCGTAATTAAAGTAGCACGTTAAATGCTTTGTTTTGTATTTGATCTTCTATGTGCTCTGTGTGTGTGAATCACTACTTGCTTCTTAAACCGGCTCTCTTCCTCCAACTGGACACAGAATCCATTACATTCGTGATATTACAGCTCTCTGAATAACTAAAATACTGAGATGTATACGTGATATCATTTTCATGATGATAGGAGTTAAAGCACGTTATTAAACATGGGTTTCACTTCGATGAAATAATTTATTGCAGCAGTACAATCAGGGGCGGCTCTGGGCTTGTGGTGGCACTGGGCAGAGGAAGAATCGGTGGCTCCTTCGCCCGCCAATGTCAGTAAGGTAGCTTATGCACGGTGGATGGCCACATCCGTTGCAGACACTGCATAGCCGCCTCGTGCTCAAGACACAAGCATTTAACTTTTGCCGAAATTTGTTGCTGCGTTTTTAGTTGTGTTATTTTCTCTTTCTGTTTTATATTTCACCTTAAAAATGATATTGTCACTATATGTAAATACGCGCTTTATAAAGTGGCTCAGGTTGTGTAATATTATAACTGTAGTGCAAGTTTACAGTGTGGTGATTGTACTTATAAGTACAAACAGTTCTACAAGGAGCAATTGATTGAGTGCATTTAAAGTTCTTGGGATGAAACTGTTTCTGAACCGCGAGGTCCGTACAAGAAAGGCTTCAAAACGTTTTGCAGTGGCTGAGACAGCGTGTCCATGAAACTGTATACCGATAATTCTCTTTCCGATCAGCTGCTGCTGTGATTCACACTCAGATACAGTGATATAAATACTCCGAGTGGTGCAGTGAGAGTAATATGGAAAAAGATGATCCGCTGTGGCAACTCCTAACGGGAGCAGCTGAAAGAAGAAGTGAGAGTAAAAACGCTAAAGCAGTTATGGTATTTGGAATACTATGGCTGTTCCCTGGACCATTATATTGTTTCAAGTTAATTACAATCAGATGCGTTACACTAATAAACAATATGCGGTTAGTTTCAGTGTATTTATAAAGCCGCGTCAGGAAAATAAGGTGTAACCTCACAGGAACAGTAGCACTGCTTTGACGCTGGGTGCCGCCAGTTTGCAAAACCGAGTGGAGAACTTGCGTACGACAAGGTATGAGGTACCGTGGAAAAGTACGTGGCTTTACGCCAAGTGTAGGTTTTATACATCGCGATTTGAACGTGGAAAAGTTCTTACGCAACATTTCTGTGCATACGCACCGTTTATACATGAGGCCCCAGGTCTGTTTACCCCAAATGCTACCAACAAGCACCTGTCCCATCAGGAGTGCTAATACGTTGGACCATTGCTACACTGCACACAAAAACGCGTATCGCTCTCTCCCGAGGCCAAACCTCAGGCAGTCAGACCACTGCTCTGTACTGCTCCTCCCTGTTTACAAGCAGCAGTTAAAGCGCACAGAGCCGGTCTTGCGAGAGGTGCACTGTTGGACCCCGGAAGCGGAGGAGAAACTTAGGGACTGCTTTGAATCTTTGGATTGGGATATTTTCAAAGAGTCCTCTGAAAATTAGGACAAGTATGCCGCAGTTGTCACAGGCTTCATCGGGAAATGTGTGGATGACTGTGCACCCACAAAGTCTGTCCACATATTTCCCAACCAGAAGCCCTGGATGTGTGCTGAAGTACGCAGGCGGATCCATGAGCACAGCAGTGCGTTCCACTCCGGATATACAGAGGCATACAAAAAGAGCAGGTATGATCTCTGAAAAGCCATTAAATACGCAAAGCCCCAGTATGCCCACAAACTGGACTCTCAGTTTAACAGCACAGCAGAGGCTCGTCGGATGTGGGAGGTTATTCAGCTGATCACAGACTACAAACCCCAGACACACACGGCCACAGCTACCACCACTTCACTTCTGGATGAGTTAAACGTGTTTTTCGCTTGCTTCAAGCTCACTAACACGGTCAGGCCCATGCAACTGCCCCATCCACTGCGCCGCAAGATTCCAGCCTGAGGCTCTCTGAGGATGACGTGAGGAAGACTTTTTCCCGACTCTGCATCGTCAAAGCACCCGGAGTCTCAGATTGCATTTTAAAAACATGTTGTGACCAGCTAGCTGCTGTCTTTAAGGATATTTTTAACACATCTCTGAGAGTTTCATCTGTCACCACCTGCTTCAAGCACACAGCTATCATTCCTGTCCCAAAGAAAAAAAAGTCAACTGCCTTAATGATTACCACCCAGTAGCACTTACTTCCATAGCTATGAAGTGCTTTGAGAGGCTGGTGCTAGAACACATCAAGGGTATCATTCCTGACAGACTGGACCCCTCCAGTTTGCTTACCATTGCAAAAGGTCCACGGAGGATGCCATCTCCTTAACACTTCACACCACCCTGTCTCATCTGGAGAACAAGAACTGTTATGCCAAACTGCTGTTTGTGGACTACAGCTCTGCATTTAACACCA
>NC_053157.1:242644783-242662108 GCF_016835505.1 Polypterus senegalus | reverse complement strand
AAAAGGAAGGGATCCACTGGAATTGTGAGATGGTCAATAATAAGTGAAATACAGAGGTCTGTGGACATTGAGGTAAAACGACTTCTGCCCTGCACAGAGTAGATGTCTTAAATGACCGCCAAATCTATTGTTTGTTATTACAAAGTATACTGTGTCTCTATGGAGAATCTCTGGTACCTCTGGTCTGACTTTGAATGAGGCACTGACCTGCATTGTGAGGGAGGCGAGTTCCGACACTATGACCATGTGGTGTGATTACCTGAGGGTGACCCGAGTGGCTGGACCAGGCCAAGGGGCACACATGTAACATCTGGCAGCGGCAGGTAGAGGGTCATTTCCAGAGGGTGGACTGGACCATTGTCTGCCTGGGGAATTGCCAGTCAGGATCCTGAGCTGTTTTGCTGTGTGGTGGTGTGGCATTGCTCTGTACCAGTGTATGCCCCCAACCTGACCTGACCTGACTTAGTATATAAATCTGTAGGGTTATAAAGTGCCATACAGATTTGTTTAACACACAGAAAGATACAGTGCATTCCGAAAGTAATCACAGTGCATCACTTTTTCCATATTTTCTTTTGTTACAGCCTTATTCCAAAATTGATTAAATTCATTTTTTCCTCAGAATTCTACACACAACACCCATAATGATATTGTGAAAAAGTTTACTTGAGGTTTTTGCAAATTTATTAAAATAAAAACTGAGAAATCACATGTATATAAGTTTTCACAGCCTTTCGCTCAATACTTTGTTGGTGCACCTTTGGCAGCAATTCCAGCCTCAAGTCTTTTGAATATGATGCCACAAGCTTGGCATAACCTATCCTGGCCAGTTTCACCCATTCCTCTTTGCAGCACCTCTGCTCCATCAGGTTGAATGGAAAGCGCCGTGCACAGCCATTTTAAGATCTCTCCAGAGATGTTCAATCGATTCAAGTCTGGCTCTGGCTGTGCCACCAGGACATTCACAGAGTTGTCCTGAAGCCACTCTTTGATATCTTGGCTGTGTGCTTAGGGTCGTTGTCCTGCTGAAAGATGAACCGTCGCCCCAGTCTGAGGTCAAGAGCTCTACAGGTTTTCATCCAGGATGTTCTGTACATTGCTGCAGTCATCTTTCCCATTATCCTGACTAGTCTCCCAGTTCCTGCTGCTGAAAAACATCCCCACAGCATAATGCTGCCAACACCATGCTTCACTGTAGGGATGGTATTGGCCTGTGATGAGTGGTGCCTGGTTTCTCCAAACGGACGCCTGGCATTCACACCAAAGAGTTCAATCTTTTCTCATCGGACCAGGATTCTGAGCAGCTGCATTCTGCACTCATTGCAATCGATTTATGTTTTTTTAGGTAGTCCTGAGAGGAGAGCATTACAGTAATCTAGTCAACTGAAAAGAAAAGCGTGGATTAATTTCTCAGCATCTTACAATGTTATAAGAGGTCTAACTTTAGCTATATTTTAAGTGGAAAAATGCTGTCCTAGTGATCTTATTAATATGCGATTTAAAATTCAGGTCAGAGTCAACAGTTACCCCTAAATTCTTTATTCCGTTCTTGACTTTTAATCCTAATGCATCAAGTTTATTTCTAACTAGTAAAATACCAGCTTGCAGCGGAGAAGTAGTGTGTTAAAGAAGTAAAGAAAAGAAAAGGAAACATTTTGAAAACAACGTAACATTGATTGTCAATGTAATTGTTTTGGCACTGTAATGAGTGTTGCTGTCATATATACAGTGCTGTGAAAAACTATTTGCCCCTTCCTGATTTCTTATTCTTTTGCATGTTTGTCATCAAAAATGTTTCTGATCATCAAAACACATTTAACCATTAGTCAAATATAACACAAGTAAACACAAAATGCAGTTTTTAAATGATGGCTTTTATTATTTAGGGAGAAAAAATCCAAACCTACATGGCCCTGTGTGAAAAAGTAATTGCCCCTTGTTAAAAATAACCTAACTGTGGTGTATCACACCTGAGTTCAATTTCCGTAGCACCCCCAGGCCTGATTACTGCCACACCTGTTTCAATCAAGAAATCACTTAAATAGGAGCTGCCTGACACAGAGAAGTAGACCAAAAGCACCTCAAAAGCTAGACATCATGCCAAGATCCAAAGAAATTCAGGCACAAATGAGAACAGAAGTAATTGAGATCTATCAGTCTGGTAAAGGTTATAAAGCCATTTCTAAAGCTTTGGGACTCCAGCGAACCACAGTGGAGCCATTATCCAAAAATGGAAAAACATGGAACAGTGTAACCTTCCCAGGAGTGGCCGACCACCAAAATTACCCCTAAGAGTGCAGAGACGACTCATCCGAGAGGTCACAAAGACCCAAGGACAACGCCCAAAGAACTGCAGGCCTCACTTGCCTCAATTAAGGTCAGTGTTCACGACTCCACTATAAGAAAGAGACTGGGCAAAAACGCCATTTCAGAAAAAGAACATCATACCAACAGTAAAATATGGTGGTGGTAGTGTGATGTTCATCAACTCAAGCTGAAGCGATCTTGATGCTGCACAGGACAATGACCCAAAACACACCTGCAAATCCACCTCTGAATGGCTGAAGAAAACAAAATGAAGACTTTGGAGTGGCCTAGTCAAAGTCCTGACCTGAATCCAATTGAGATTCTATGGCATGACCTTTTAAAAAGGCGGTTTATGCTAAAACCTCAAATAAAGCTGAATTACAACAATTCTGCAAAGATGAGTGGGCCAAAATTCCTCCAGAGCGCTGTAAAAGACTCATTGCAAGTTATCGCAAACGCTTGATTGCAGTTATTGCTGCTAAGGGTGGCCCAACCAGTTATTAGGTTCAGGGTGCAATTACTTTTTCACACAGGGCCATGTAGGTTTGGATTTTTTTTCTCCCTAAATAATAAAAACCACCATTTTAGAACTCATTTTGTGTTTACTTGTGTTATATTTGACTAATGGTTAAATGTGTTTGATGATCAGAAACATTTTGTGTGACAAACATGCAAAAGAATAAGAAATCAGGAAGGGGCAAATATTTTTTCACAACACTGTATATATATATATATATATATATATATATATATATATATATATATATATATATATATATATATATATATATATATTGTCACACATGTGCGATTAGAGGCAGTCAAAGAGCCTAAAGGTGAGGAAACATCGCGAGATAGAGGGTTGTCATGTGGTACTTACCTGAATCTCTTTGCCCGACAGAAAACTGGAAGAAAATAACTCCTCCACTTTCCGATTCCAAATGGCCACGACGACGACTCCGTCCACCATGATGACGCTACTCGCTCCATCAATTCACATCACCTCCGTCCCATCCTGATGACGTTGTTTCCAGTTCCTGTTTTCAAACGTCACTTAATTGCCAACCATTTCCTGTCCCATAATCCTTCCCTCTATAAAGTCGCCATTTTGTCTCAGGAAGATTGTTCATTGTTTTATTTTTAAGACTTTGAATCATGTTTTCTTTTGATTGTCTGACACAATATTTGGGACGGTCTCCAATACTTTTTCTTTGTTTGTGTATCATTCTTTGAAGAAGAATCCTTATCACATTGGCGAACTGCAGGATTGTTTTTCACGAAAGTTAAAAGATGTCGGAAGAACAGGACCTAATTCTATTCTGAGCACCATCATGACGGATCTACAAACCCTGATGGGTGAAACAAGGACCCAAGTAGCAGAAGCCAACGCCGTGGCTGCTGCTACCAAGTGCACCGATGGAGGTTGCTCGGCCACCACCTGTTGCTATAGCGACACTAACAGAGTCAGATGACATTGAGACATACTTTTGATTTTTGAGCGCTGCCTAAGCGAACGCATGGCGAGGTCGGAATGGGCATACATACTGGCTCCCTACCTGAAGGAACGGGCGCAGAGAGCCTATTACGATCTAACTGAGGAGCAGGCAGCTGATTACGACGCCTAAAAATGAGGTCTTCAAAGCTAGGCGTATCTCCGGAACAGCAGGCGAGAGAATGGAGGGAGTGGCAGTTTGATCCCGACAGACCTATAAGAACCCAGGGCTTTGAAGCCTGGGGAAAAGTATGTCGCTGGCTACAGCCCGATATTAATAATTCTCACAAATGGCAGAACTTCTCGCCGGAAACTTTGTGTATGCCCTCCCTGACCATATCACCCAGCAAGTTCAGAAGCATAATTTTGAGGAAATGGACTCCTTGATCCAGATCACAGAGCGCATTGCGGCTTGCAAATCAGGGAAATCACAACGGTTCTCTCGTCGAACCCAACAGGCACATGGGGCAACTCCTGAGCCCACCCGACAAGCTCCCGAGCCTGCTGTCCGTAAGCGGGACAGAGGTGCTAGTCTTCCCCGCTGTTTCAAGTGTGGGGAGATTGGACATCTGTCCCCCAACTGTACCATCGAGCCTATGGATTGCTCTATTAGTTAAGGGAGAAAGGATTGTGCCACTGTGACTAATCCTTTATCTCTTCCATATACAGGTGCAGTTATTATAAATGGCAGGAAGGTAAGAGCAATGTTTGATTCCGGGAGTAACATTTCCATTGTTGCCACCTGTTTGTTTATCAGAACAGTGGACTAGATAAAAACTAGTCTAAAATGTATTCATGGGGATATCAGGTATTATAAAACGGCCAGATGTGTAATATCAGTGAATCAGTGAATCAGTGAACGAGTATGGCCATGGCTGTATTACCGGATCCCCCTTTTCCAGTTATATTGGGTAGAGACTGGAATAATATTACCAGCGGTAATAACGTAACTGTACCTACGAAACATTTGGGCTTAGTAATGGAGAATACTGCTCCGACTGCCTCCACGCCATGTCCCACAGTAGCGCGGACCCATACGGGTACCCAATGTGAAGAAATTGATGTCCCATCGACCTCTGCGGGAACCAGTGCAGTTAACGCAGAAGACGTGGAGACAGAAACCACGCCTCTTAAGGTCGCACAAGACCCTATACAAGATTTAACTGCTCAATTTCTATTAACACCATCATCTTTTAAAAGGGAACAATGGAACGATGATTCCTTAAAAAATATTAGGAATGCAGTAGTATCTACCGAGGGTTATACAACCCTGGATCCCATGCCACCGATGCGCTCTTTGTATTAAAAACGAATTATTATATAGAGTGGCAGATCAGGGAGAAGTGCGAACGCTGTTGTTAATTCCACGCACTTTTCGGGAAAGGTGTGTGAATTAGCACACGCACCTTCTAGGAGCCCATTTAGGCTCTGTAAAACGTTAGAGAGAATAAAGTCCGATTCTATTGGCCGGAATTAACGAGGAGGTCCGGCGATTTTGTGCTTCCTGTCCTGAGTGTCAACTTCGCCAGATTCCTAGAAGGACGTGAGCTCCTCTTCGCTCCCCTTCCCTTATTGATATCCCTTTCAACGAGTCGTATCGATCTCGTAGGACCATTGGAACCCTCGTTAAAAGGTTTTAAATATATTTTGGTGCTAGTAGATTATGCCACTCGCTTCTCCGGAAGCTGTTCCTTACGCCAGCTAATACAAAAACATCGCACGGGAATTAGTAGGATATTCGCCGTGTTGGGATCCCAAAGAGGTTTTAGACGACATGGGACTCTTTCACTTCAGAGCGCTCAGGGAAGTAGCCAAATTACTCGAATAAAACATCTGAAAACGCCTGCCTATCATCCCAAACTGACGGATTGGTAGAACATTTTAATCAAACTTTGAAACAGATACGCAAGGTAGTTAACGAGGATGGAAGAAACTGGGATCAGTTGTTCCTCTGCTTTGTTTGCCTATCGGAAGTCCTCAGACCTCTACTGGTTTCTCTCCCTTTGAATTATTATATGGAAGACAACCCAGAGGACTTTTGGATATGCTAAAAGAAGGATGGGAAGAGGAGGTCCTCCCAACTTCAAATGTTCTCGAATATATCGCACAATTACGCAATAGACTAGAGAAAATCAGACCAATTCTAAAAGAAAATTTGAAAAGGCACAAGCAGCGCAGTCCTGCTATATAACCAAAACCACCATTCGAGTTTGTCCTGGGTGATCGGTGATGATGTTCGTCCCAACTTCTCATTCAAAGTTGCTAGTACATTGCCAAGGCCCTTATGAAATTAAAGAAAGAAAAGGTCTCGTTGATTATTTGTTAAACAACCTAATCGGCAACCTACTGAACGAGTATATCATATTAATTTGTTGAAACCATGGAAGGACAGGGAACCTGATCCTCGCCCAATCAGCCTCGTTCTTTTTATGTCATGTGCCCATCTCAATTTTGGCCCCGATTTGATATTCAAACAACGACAAGATCTCGAGACGGCTATCTTGTCTGTCCCTAAAGTTGTGGACGAGATACCAGGACGTCATGCTGATTGTTCATGATATTATTACTAACTCTGGAGTGATTGTCAGAGAGAGACGTTATAGGCTCCCGGAGGCAAAGAAAGCGGAAGTAGAGTTGGAAATTAGACGAATGCTAGAATTAGGGTTATTGAGGAAAGCCATAGCCCTTGGTCTAGTCCAATTGTCTTAGTTTCTAAACCTGATGGGTCGTGGAGGTTTTGTAATGACTTTGCTCGACTTAATCAGGTCTCTAAATTTGATGCGATCCCATTCCGCTGGTAGATGATTTACTTGATCGGTTGGGAACGCCAATTCCTAACTACTCTTGACATGACGAAAGGGTATTGGCAAATTCCCTTAGCGGACTCCGCCAAAGAAAAAAACACCTTTAGTACGCCCAGTGGACATTGGCAGTACAGGGTCCTTCCTTTTGGCTTGCATGGGCACCAGCTACTTTCCAACGCCTGGTAGACACACTGCTAAGGCCCCACAATCTATATAGGCGCCTACCTAGATGATGTGGTCATTTATTCCAGCACGGGAAGGATCATGTCTGGCAGGTTAAAAGAATACTTCCACGCTAGTGAATGCTGGTCTTCGAATTAATCCAAAGAAATGTTTTTGATTAAAAGAAGCCAAATATTTGGGCTACCTAGTAGGAGGGGTGTTGTTAAACCACAATGTTCCAAAATTGATGCCATTCTTAATTGGCCCCGTCCGATGAATAAGCGGCAGGTACAAGCATTTTTGGGATTGGCAGGTTACTATCGTCGTTTTGTACCTCATTTCTCAGAAATTGCTGTGCCCTTATCTAATTTGACAAGGAAACGAGCACCTTTAAAAGTGGTATGGGATGTTTCGGTTGAGAAGGTATTCGGTGACTTAAAGTTGGCTCTTACTTCAGCACCTGTTTTACGATCTCCTGATTTTTCTATTCCTTTCCTCCTCCAGACCGACGCATCGCCACAGGCGTGGTGCCGTTGAGCAATGCATTGATGGTGCTGAACACCCTGTTATGTACCTGAGCCGGAAACTGCTGGACCGAGAGACCAAGTTTCATGCGGAGCGAAGCCTTGGCGATTAAGTGGGCTGTTACGCCTTTGAGGTACTACCTACTGGGGCGTGAGTTTACTCTGGTGACGGATCATGCCGCTTACAGTGATGTCCCTTCATCGGGAGTCTAACCTCGCGTCACTAGGTGGTTTTTGAATCTTCAACCTTATCGCTTCAATGTCATTTATCTAAGGTTCCTTGCAGGCCAACGAGATGCTCTCTCGATCCATGACCTCTCGGTGCAGGCTGCCAACGAGGGTCTGGGCTGAGGGGGGTCATGTCACACATGTGCGATTAGGAGGCAGTCAAAGAGCCTAAAGGTGAGTGAAACATCGCGAGATAGAGGGTTGTCACATGGTACTTACCTGAATCTCTTTTGCCCAACAGAAAACTGGAAGAAAAATAACCTCCACTTCCGATTCCAAAATGGCGCGACGACGTCACTTCCGGTCCACCATGATGACGCTCACTTCCGGCTCCATCAATTCACATCACCCGTCCCCATCCTGATGATGTTGTTTCCGGTTCCTGTTTTCAAACGCCACTTACTGCCAACCATTTCCTGTCCCATAATCCTTCCTCTATAAAGTCGCCATTTTGTCTCAGGAAGATTGTTCATTGTTTTATTTTTAAGACTTTGAATCGGGTTTCTTTGATTGTCTGGATGACAATATATGGGGACGGTCCCAAAACTTTTTCTTTTGTTTATGTATCATTCTTTTGAAGAAGAATCTTTATCACATATATATATATATATATATATATATATATATATATATATATATATATATATATATATATAGCAAAATACCCACGTTTCGCAGCAAAGTCATGTGTTCAAGAAGTTATGAATAAGAAAAGGAAACATTTTAAAAATACACATACATATCTTCATATATATAACATATCTATATATACATAGCCTATCTACATCATATATACACACAAAACATACACACACACAAATTATATATATGTTGTGGTGTATGTATGTGTGTGTATATATAATGTAGATAGGTGTATGTAATATATATATATAATATATATAATATATATACATCACACACAGGTATACTGATATATATGTATGTTCATAATGTCAAGTCAAGTCAAGTCAAGTCAACTTATTTATAAAGCACTTTCTTACAACAGCTGCTGACCAAAGTGCTGAACATAGGCTAAAATAAATTTAAACAAAACAAACTAATAAGTAAGTAGATAAAATACAATCAAATAAAACAAATTAAAACATAGTAAAAACAACTAAACAGAGTTAACACAGAGTAAAATCAACTGCTACACAGGATCAAATGCCAAACCAAAAGGTAAGTCTTAAGAGCAGACTTAAAATGGGCAGTGAGGAGGCCTGTCTAATGGGATCGGCAGTGAATTCCAGAGCCTTGAGCCACAACGGAAAAGCCCGATCCCTGAGCTTCGCTGAGTCCTAGAACATCCAGAAGCAGCTGACCAGCTGATCTGAGTGAGCGGAAGGAGAGTGCATATGCAGCAGCTCAGCAGGTAGGGCGGAGGCAAGCCCATTAAAGAACTTAAGAACACATAAAAGAATCTTAAAATGAACTCTAAACTGAACAGGTAGCCAATGCAGTGAGGATAATATAGGTGTGATGTGCTCATTCTTTCAGGGCCAGTTAAAAGGCGCAGCAGCATTTTGCACCAGCTGCAGCCGAGACAGGTGGACTGGCTAACACCAACATACAACAATTACAATAATCCAATCGGGTTGTAATGAAGGCGTGGATTACTGTTATAAATTGATCTTTGGAAAGAATATTTTATCTTCCAAACGCCTTAGCTGAAAAAACAGATTTTACCACCGCACTGATCTGACCGTCCAGTCTAAGATTCTCGTCTATCCTAAACCCTAAATTTGTAATGACAGGCTATCATATTGTGCAAGGGGACCCAAATCCACAGGAGCAGAAGTAGAAAAAGACCCACTGGTGCCCCCAGGACCAAAAACTATAACCTCTGTCTTATTTTCATTAAAACTTAAAAAATTCACTGCCATCCAAGCTTTCACCTCTTCTAGGCACATAACCAACATTTGTATGGAGTAAGCATCCTTGCGCTTTTAGGGGTACATATACTTGAGTATCGTCTGCATAACAATGGAAAGCAATTTTATGCTTTCTAAGAATCGAGCCAAGAGGTAGAAGATACAACAAAATAGCAAAGGACCAAGTATGGAGCCTTGGAACCCTAACGATAGTGAAGCAGAGGAAGGTCTAAATTCATCCAGCCTCACTGAAAAAGATCTCTGAGTCAAGTATGATTTAAACCACGCCAAGGCAGTACCACGAATGCCCACACAGTGCTCCAGACGAGATAATAAAATACTATGATCTATAGTATCAAAGGCAGCTGCTAAATCGAGCAGAACTAAAATCACATAATCCCTGAGTCTGTTGCCAAAAGATGTCATTAAAACCTTCAGTAATGCGGTTTCAGTACTGTGAAATGGCTTAAAAACCCGATTGAAACACTTCGAGTACATTACTTTCATCTAAAAAGGCTTTCAATTGAATATACACACTTTCTCCAAAATTTTGGAGAGAAATGGAAGCTTGGAAATCGGTCTAAAATTGGATAGTACAGTGGGATCTAGGCTTGGTTTTTTGATCAATGGTTGCACTATGGCATGTTTAAACAAATTGGGAACTATGCCTGAGGAAAGGCTACTATTGATAATAGCAAGAACAGATGGTCCTAAAACAGAAATAATCTCTTTAAAAAGAGAAGGTGGGACAACATCAAAAGGAGAACCTGAGGGCTTCAATTTACCAACAATCTCATATAGACAAGATAGAGTCACCGCTCAAACTGATAAAAACAGCAGAGCAGGGGAGAACGGCTAAGGGGTCATAAACAGGAGAGGTATATGAGCCCTAACATTATTCACCTTATCCACAAAAAAGTGCAAACATTTCTCACATGTCTCAAAAGAGGGTTCCATGCAGGTATTATATGTGTATATAGCTTTGGTCACTGAGTGCAAGGAAAATAATAAAATGTAGTCTATAACTTATTAAACAGTAAAACATTAATGTTTTAAGAAGTAAAGCTACATTGAGCACTACTGGAGTGGTTTGGGTAAACTACATTTTAAAGACGGTGTCTATAGCTCAGGGAGGAGTAAAAAAATTATAAGTGCTCACTTTGACTTAAGGCTGAAGCACAGTCAGCGCCTCAGAGGCCATCACAGCTATGCAGCCGCCAGCTGCTCGAGTTTTGCAGGAAAGGAGACGCCACCTTTGCATGCACATTCACATGATCAAAAGTCTCCAGGCTCTTTGGAAGTCATTCATATATATAACTGATCAGCCATTGGCCTCGCTCACTGAGTGCAAGGGAAAAAATAAAATGTAGTCTATAAGCTATTAAACAGTAAAACATTAACGCTTTAAGATGTAAAGATACACTGAGCACCAGTGGAGTAGTTTCGGTAAGCTACATTTTAAAGCCGTATAAATAACAGGTAAGTAGTACAAACAGCAGCTAAAATGTATATGGATCATCTCTCGTAGTAAATCCCTTTGAAAGGCGCACACGACGGCTGTGGTATAGAAATTACATTTTCTATGTGAACGTCCAAATTTCTGCCTGTGGTAATGTGCCTTACCGGCATTACCAGCAATTAAAAGAAAATTCTTTTTGTGTCCTCTGCGGTGTTAAGAGAGAAAGGCTTTGGTTGGGGATAAAAGGAAAAAAGGTGTAAAGAAAGGAAACTTGCCTTTTTTTTTAATATAGTGTAGAGAGAGGTCTTTGCTAATGATATGAGCATCGGGTGGGTTTCGTGTAGACTGGAGAGACGACCCTGCCATTAACTGTCCGGGATGGCACTGTCAGTCCTCCACTCCTGTGCGTATCTACATAATCCGACCTGATGACCCATAATCGTATACATGTAAAAAGAAAGGTAGCGCCTTTAATATTAGTTTGCCGTGGTCTAGAAGTGGGATCCCATTTGTACAGTTGTCTGGGCTATAGCTCATGGGAAGGGGGAAAAAATTAAAAGTGTTTACTTTCACTTAAGGCAGAAGCGCAGTCAGCATCTCAAAGGCGGCACAGCTACGCTACACGCCGACTGCCTGACTTTTGTAGTATTTTGCAGTGCAGGAAACGCATCACGCTCACGTGAGCAAAACTCTCTGCGCCTTTAAAGGTCTTGCTTTCTGCGCTCTGTGCTCATAGTCAGTTCACGTGGAGCCGCTCGGAGTACATGCATCGAAGCTTCTGAGCTGTGCCTGTGCTATGTGTGGCATCTCAGCATGTCCACGGCATTATTTAATGTTAGCTAAGACCCGGCACTTAAAAGTTTCTCTCTACAGCAAGTTTAACTCCGTTACAAAGTGATCCAAAGTCTCGCTTTATACCTCGTGTCTTCTCATTAAACTTGAATCTCGAATAAAGTATTTGAGCTTTTTCTCAGCGCTTTTTGGGGGCTCTTCCTTCTTTCTGGGTACTGTGGTCGAGTCAGTTCACGTGATTACGTGGGAGGCGGATGATGTCACACGCAGCTTCCACGCCATCTGGCTAACGCCCATTACAGTATATGCAGAAAATAGGTTCCAGTTATGACCATTACGCATAGAATTTCGAAATGAAACCTGCCCAACTTTTGTAAGTAAGCTGTAAGGAATGAGCCTGCCAAATTTCAGCCTTCTACCTACACGGAAGTTGGAGAATTAGTGAGTGAGTGAGTGAGTGAGTGAGGGCTTTGGCTTTTATTAGTATAGATAACCTCATTATATCCATTATTGCCAATCACGAAAATTTCTGTTTTCTCTTTATTTAGTTTGAGAAAATTACTTCTCATCCATTCAGAAACACAAGTAACACATTGTGTCAGTGAATCAAGAGAGTCGGGGTTGTCATGCGCTATTAATAAGTACAGTTGTGTGTCATCAGCATAGCTGTGGTAGCTCACGTTATTCCCTCGAGATAATCTGACCTAACGGAAGCATGTAAATTGAAAAGAGCAGGGACCCAGGATAGAGCCTTGTGGACCACCATATAAAATATGTGTCTTTGAAGTATAATTACCACAATTTACAAAGAATATTCTACCTGCCAGGTAGGATTAAAACCAATTTAAGACCCTGCCAGAGAGGCCCACCCACTGACTAAGGTGATTTTCTAAGAATGTTGTGATCAATGGTATCAAATGTGGCACTCAGATCTCAGAGGATGAGAACAGATAAACTGCCTCTGTCTGCATTTACCTGCAAGTCATTTACTACTTTAACAAGTGCAGTTTCGTGCTGCGATTTGTTCTAAAACCGACTGAAACTTATCAAGAACAGCAGGTTTATTGAGGTGGTCATTTATTCAGATAATGGCTGCCTTCTAGAATTTAACTTTAGAAAGGCAGGTTAGAAATGGTCTAAAATACTCAAAAGCAGAGGGGTCAAGATTATTTTTCTTGAGTAGGGTTTAACTACAGCAGTCTTAAGACAGTCTGGGAAGACCCCGTATCTAATGATGAGTTTACTATGTCAAAATACTATCAATTAGCACCCTAATACTTCTTAAAAAACTTGTTGGTTAACACGCAGGTGGAGGGTCTCATTTGAGAAATTATTTTATGTAAATCAGAATTTAATTTTATTAAAATTGAGTACTGGGGTTTAAGTGGCTCAGTATTAGGGAGATGTAGTATATTATTTCTAATATCATTCATTTTTATGAAAAATACAGCAAAGCTTTATTTTGAGGCATTCCATTGAGTGACTTGATTTAGCAGACGATCAATCGAGAGAATAAGACTCTGGAATTACTAGTATCTATACTAATAAAGGCAAAGCCCTCACTGACTCACTGACTGACTGACTCACCACCACTGACTCACTTATCACTAATTCTCCAAGTTCGGTAGGTAGAGGGCTGAAATTTGGCAGGCTCATTCTTACAGCTTACTTTTCAAAAGTTAAGCAGGTTTCATTTCAAATTCTACACGTAACGGTCATAACGGTCGATAACGGCCTAGTAAAGTCCGCCATGTTGAACTTTCTTATTTATGGCCCCATCTTCACGAAATTTGGTAGGCGGCTTCCTGCGCTAACCAAAACCGGTGTGCTTACTTATTTCGGGTGGTATGACGCCATTGTCGGCCGCTATATTGAATTTTCCACACGCACTAATTCTCCAACTTCCCGTGTAGGTAGAAGGCTGGAAATTGCAGGCTCCATTCCTCACAGCTTACTTACAAAAGTTGCAGGTTTCATTTCAAATTTACGCAGAACGGTCATAACGGTCAACAACGCCCGCTATATTGAACTTTCTTATTCATGGCCCCATCTTCACGAAATTTGTAGGCGGCTTCCTGCGCAACCAAAACCGATGTACGTACTTATTTCGTGGTATGACGCCATTGTCGGCCGCCATATTGAATTTTCCACACGCACTAATTTTCAACTCCCCGGGGTAGGTAGAAGGCTGAAATTTGACCCCATTCCTACCTTTTAAAAAAAAGTTAAGCAGGTTTATTTCGAAATTCTACAGAATGGTCAAAACCCAACAACCCCAATGTTGAACTTTTCTTATTTATGGCCCCATCTTTCAATTTGGGAGGTGGCTTCCTCCACAATGAAACCAATGTACGATTATTTCGGTAGTAGATGCCAGTGGGGCCACCATTTGAACTTTTCAACAGCTTGTTACTTAGGGGCCCCATCTTCAAGAAAATCGACAAAGAATGTCATTTACCAAAAGGTTTTTTCCCATGCCGGGAGATACCACCTCCCTTTTTCCATTCTTCGTTACATTTGACGCTATAGGCTCACTTTTAATCCGGGGGAACATTTGTCTTATGTATTGAATGACGAAGGTTCAAGGTGTGGACTGATGACGGGGAAGGGGAAAAATACTACAAGGGGCATGAAGAGGAAATGTTAGGCCCTTTACCCATGGTTCTGATGTGTTGATGGTGCCCGAATTGTTCGGGGGCGCTTCAGAAAAAAATGGCCAAATATTTTACACCTTGCAACCCCAATGCCTCTAAAATCTTTGATTCACAGGTGAGATTTTGTAGGGGCACTTTGATGTTTATAATTTTTAAAACCCCAAAAGCTGGATGATTTTATCGATGAAACGTTGTGTGTTACAACGCTTGACAGATGAAAAGTCACTTAACACAACAAATCCTGCAAATTGGAATTGAAAAAAACCAGAAACTCAAACCGATTATGACAGATCCAAGCTGTGAGATTTGAGATAAGATTACTGTTCACATGGCCAACTGTACGCTAAATGCTCAAGAGTAAGCTCAGCGCACAGCTTGGTCATGTTACAACGAGGGCCGAACTGACAACATGGTATACAAGAGATCCTTAACAAATAATTATTGGCATATTGTCCCACAGTTTAAAAAGGTTTAATTTTCTTTCTTAATAAAAATTTGAATGTAGTATTCACCTGCGAAGCGCGGTATTTTGCTAGTTGTCATTTATAATTCTAGAGAAATAGCAGCGCCTCTCAAGACGGACCGTGTTATTGTTTTCTGTTATTTTAACCTTCAGTATCTCATAGTGGATAGTTAGTTTAGTTTTTCTCTATTTACGCTCAGCTCTCCGGCATGTTCTCTTTAAATCAGACACTCTTTGGGTCTTCCATGGTATAACAGTACTATGATTTCGATGACAGAGATTTGAGGCTTCCTCAAAGCCTCCCGCTGTTGCGCAGCTTATTTTGCTCTGCCTTGCCTACTGAGAAACCTGACACCGGGTCATTTGCATACTAGCAGTGATTGGATGTTTAGCTGGGGTAGGGTGAGTGGGATCTCTGCCGAGTGCTGTGTGAGACTGCGCACAAACAGGGAGAGCACGGAGGGAAAGAGCGAACAAGAAGTGAAACCTATCATCTCATCTGTGCCTTTTCCTGTGGATGTTTCAGCTACTATAGTAAATCTTGTCCATATTCAGTTTGTGGGTAAATTATTACTTTCTTTCTCAACTTCTAAAAGTTTGATTTAGGGGCAGGACGTTTGTTTAAGAGGGCACTGCCCCTCTTTCCCCAGCGTAGAGCCGCCCCAGGGACGCCTTTTGATATTTCCTAAAGTCCAAAGTGCCTCTATTTTTTCATTAAAATATTTTGACAGTGTATTTTAATCAGAATTATTGTAAACATATTACCATATTAATTTCCATTTAAATATGTAAAGTTTGATGAGAATAAATAAAAGAGTAACAACACATATACTAGTTACTGTATGTTGCATTGTTTGTAAATAAAAACTCGCTGTTTATCTGAAATGTCCTCCTTTGTATTTTTTCGTTTGACACTGGAATGCTTAAGTGTACAGTCGATTTATTGCACTTCTGAAGGTGTACATTGTCAGTTCTCCATTGCATTTGACCCTAAGTGTAAGTGAGGAGCGGCAGACGAACTCACGTAACGGGAGACAAGGCACCTCCTCACCCTGATGCCATGAGGGCTCTTTCTCATAAATATGACCATCTTGAGCTTTTTTCTCATTCCTTCAATATTCTGTTATTATTATTATTATTATTATTATTATTAATTTTTATTATTATTATTATTATTATTATTATTATTGGACTACACGTAGAGAGGAAATGTGTGTCTTATTTTATGTGTATAACAGGAAGGTCGGTGAAGCCTTGAATGAAACTCAGTGTTGATGCTTTGGGTAACACGACAGGTGAGGAGCAGGGAACGTTAAATGTGTCATGGGATTGTGGGACTGAAGATGGTTTAAGAATACAGAAACGACAAAGCTTAGTCTTTCAATAATTCTATTTCCATCAATTTTCACTTGGAAGATTACTTATTTACCCCTTTTAAAAGAAGCATCTACAAGGAAAGAACATTGCTGTCAGAATCTTATGTTTTTTTGAAAGTTTGGCTCCAGATGTGCTTATCCAGCTACTCCTTCTTGTCAGTACTTTAGTGATCTTTAAATTGCAATGACGCTGTCGATTGCACGGATTCTGTTTTAAAGACAGTTGTGATTAGTTATGCAGAGCTCGCTTTTCCTCACATTGCTTTTTGGAAATCAATAATACAAATCAGCTACAGATCTGGGAATCACTGAATAGTAAGAACGTTTAATGAGGAATGCCGTGCGATTATACAAGTCGGCTTTGGTGAAGCTTTTCTTAGCCTCTATGATATGATCGACATTGGGTATTAGAGGCACTGGATTGTTATAATACATGCTGCCTTACGCAAAATATGCTTATTAATTTGTTACATATTCTAGGTGCACATGCACGATTCTAC
Source organism: Polypterus senegalus (assembly GCF_016835505.1). Lineage (NCBI taxonomy): Eukaryota > Metazoa > Chordata > Cladistia > Polypteriformes > Polypteridae > Polypterus > Polypterus senegalus. Next base: position 242,645,476 of record NC_053157.1, on the reverse strand, counting down.
ATCAAGGAACGATGTGCCTCAGTGAATCGTTCATAATGTCCGCTAAACGTATTTGTTATCTTACAAACAAGTACGACATAACTCTTTTTAAAAAGTCCTTTTGTTAGAATTGGGCAGGGACCATACGCGAGCCCCAACTAGGATTTATATTCGCGTCTGCACATCTTACAAATGCAGCAGGGCCAACTGCTTTTACGCTGAGCCAAAGCCGTTCAGCAGATGAGGGGGCTGACAGCGCAGATATCAATGACGTCACGACGCTAGCGTGCCTCAAAATCACGTGACAGGCGCACTTCAAACAAGCATCATAGCGGCTCTTCGAAAGCTCGACACGTCAGTATCCTTCAGCACATCACTAGTTTGCTCTTATGAGACCCTCGCGCTCCGACTTCTTCACGACCATAGGATCAAGTAAAGGTGCGGATGGTGAGACAAAGTCGAACGTGGCGATCGCGTACGGGTGGGAATGCCAGCAGTGAGGAAGATCGCGACATGCAGAGAGGCTTTAACTTTGAGGAGGTGCCTGACGCCGCTTGGTTCGCTTTTAAGTGTTGGGATTGGGCGCTACGTGAGGATGAGGAGGCGAGGCGGCACCGCAAATCGCACCTCCAGGAGTTTACTGTGGATGGCGGGGTCGCGCACTTTGTTTTGCTACTGCTACGTTACTTTATTGAAATTTTCCGATCGGCGTCA